>NC_092335.1:420197500-420395000 GCF_046630445.1 Rutidosis leptorrhynchoides | reverse complement strand
GTATGTGTGTGTATATATACATACATATACATATGTGTGTGTATATATATATATACATATGTGTGTATATATATATATATATATCAGTTTTTTTTTAAAACAGCATGCTGTTTTTTAATAGCAGGCTGTTTTTATTTAAGATATATATATATATATATATATATATATATATATATATATATGTGTGTGTGTGTGTGTGTGTGTGTGTGTGTGTGTACATGTATTTATATAATGATGATATGATACTAATATTTATATTTTTTTAAATGGATTCAATTTCGGTCAATTGAATTCAAATGAGGTCAAACTTGGTCAAATAAGTGCTAATATATACACACATATATATACATACATACATATACAAATAAGGGCTGTTTTTTTTAATAAGATATATATATAGATATATATAGATGTATATATGTGTGCGTACATGTGTGTATATGTGTATACTAATATTTATATTTTTTTTAACTTTGTAGAAAAAAATGAAGGATTTGAGAGATGCAGAACCGGGACGAGATGAGGAATCTATATTGTTGCAAGTTTTGGGTACACGGCCTGGCCACACACGCGGAGTGGGAAGAAAGTTACCAATGTCGGTCACTAATTCCGCATCTTCATCATCTACGGGTCGGACGCCACAACCACTAGTTTACCCTTCCTACACGGCGAGTGAAATGTAAGAAATCCTCTCTTACAATAAATTGCAAATTCCTCCCCGTTTGCAACGTGGAGTGAGGATCAAAGCCAATACTCCTGGTAGTTCCAATGACAATAATCCCGGTAGTTCCAGTTTCAATACTCGAAGCCAAAACGATGAGGAGGATGAGGACGATGTATTTTCTGGTTTGTAGTTTGTTGGATTGTCGTTTGTTTGATACATTGTAGTTTGTTCCACGAAGGCGTTTATGTTTAAACTATTTTGTGAATGTTTGTTTGATGGACGTAGCTCGGTTTGAATAATTATTGTAATTGTTGGATATTTTTAATATTATTGTTGGTTGTTGAATGTCTAATATTATTGTAAAGCAGGTTTTAATATTGAAATGTGCTGGTTATATGGTTGGAAAATATACAGCTAAAAATTAATTTCCAAAAACAACAGTGGCCTTTCCGGACGACAAATCTTCCGGAAAAGTCGTCCAGAAAACTTTTAATTTAATTAAAAAAGAAATTGAATATTTTATTATTAAATCTTTCCGGACGACTAGTCGTACGAAAAGAGTCGTGCCTAAATATTTTTTCGGACATTTGTTTTAATCAAAAAAAGAAATTGACTATTTTATTATTATACCTTTCCGGACGACAAGTCGTTGCAAATGGTCGTCCGGAAAGGCCGTCCAGAAACACATTTGAAAAAGTCAATGTGGGCCCCCATGTCATCCGGAAAAGTCGGGTCAAGCCGTCCGGAAAACCTTTAGGCACGAAGCTTTCCGGACGATTCATTGCGGACGACTAGTCGTCTGGATTGACCTTTGCGGACGACTTGTCGTCCGGATTCGTCGCCCGGAAAAGTCGTTTTTCTAGTAGTGATTGTTGTTGCTTCGTTACCTTGTAATAAAATCAATTTAATCACCACATTTTCTTTAGAAACAACAAGTATTTGGTTGTAGTAATACACGAGTTCAACGTATACCCATACATAAGTGCAAGACTATGCAAGCACCATCTAGTTCTAATATTACTTCATTACGAAAACTGTTACTGCACTTACTATAATCCATACTTATCTTATTTTAGTATACATGCTAGATGCTAGATATATTTAAGCTCACTGTCTACGCATCGATTTAATTTTACACCTCAATGGAAAGAGTAATGTTACTGCATGCTCCATCATATGTAGATATGATGATTATAAATCAAATATTCAAACCACTATAAACAGACCTAAAATCCAATATGCCCTTAAATATAAAATAAATACAAATACAACAGTTTAAAAATCATACAATAAAGATATAAATTTAATAGCCTGAATGAAATGAATGCTTGTTGTGTAACAAAAAGTTCATGTAATGTAATTTTGCAGCGAAATTTTGTAAGTGATATGAATATCAATGTAGAATGAAACTGGGAGAGAGGAATAAAAAAAAAAAGAATATAGAAGAGAACTGGCTTTTTCTCTTAAAATTAGGGGGTAATAGGCATTCCCCTCATTTTAGTGGTTAATGATCCATAACTAGTTTAAGGTAATGGACATTCCCACTATCAATAACCAAGCAATCTGAATGATTATCAAACCCATTCCTTAGTATCCAATACTCCCAACCAAGCATACCCTAATTAATTTCGTAAGTTAATTTTATTATTGAAGATAATCACACATAGTGATCAAATGTATAAGCAAGGGTACTGTTTGGTAACAAATATTTTCAAATCAGACTCAAAAAGTGTGAAAGAAGCTTATGCAATTACCTGCGATGAATGTAAAATTGAACACATATATAGTGTAAAACGATTTCCAACTTCACTTATCCTTATCGATGTACAGTAAATCAAGTTGTCAGAATAAGTTATATCTTCCACCAAGTTCATACATTAGAGATTAAAGAAGGAACATACATATATTTTATATACAGTTTATGAGTATCAAGTTGTGAAAAACACATCATGATAAACAAAGGACTTTGATTTGGTTCTTGTGATGTACACCATTATAATTAGTCATAAAATACTTGTTGTCTTTTGATATTTTTAAATCGGACGGTTTTATTTATGCGGTGTCGTTAGGTCGCAAACTTCGGATTTAGTTATCAGAAGAGAGACAATGGTTTTTCTCTTATATTTACCGGGGCCTAAATTCACTTTTAGCTTTCTAGGGTAGAAGGTGTAAGTTAACCGAGGGTCGTGTTTTTGAATAGTTTAACGAATTGAAAATCAAGTGGATAACTGTCTTTGGTTAAATTATCTAGGTAAAAGATAGTAGTTGATTTTAAGCTAATAATCCTATTTACATAAAGGTAAAGGTAATAGATGGATATCCGGATTATGTAGATCAGAGAGATGTTAACCAAGATATCACTTTGGGCTAGGGAAAGGTAATTTTGTTTATGTTAAATCTATGATTAGAATAGTGTAGATCTGGTTGGATGAGCCAATTACACAGACCTACTTATCTCTAGACTCTTGGAGTTCTCGTTGAGCAGTGAGAAGTATGTTACTTGGTTGTATAATTGATGGGTATCTAAACCTCAAAGATTATCCTTAGTAAAGTACTAGGTTTATTAGCGAGTTAAGTTCTAATCCTAACCCTCGTTATCAGTTTAGGGAATTGAATAACAACGTATCGTGTTGAGTGAACACTGATCACAAATGGAAGGAGCCTGTCGGGTCAAGTACACAAAACGTTAATGTAAACTAACAACCATTCCATCATACTAATGAGATCATACTAATCTAAACATTATACAGCATTACAGTTGATATACTGAAAGTAAAGCAGATAGAAACCTAATAGATACCAGAAACAGTTGATATGACTTAACCCTAAGGCAACAATCAAACAAGAACATGCAATAGAAGTGGGTCATACATTTAAGGCACTAAAGATCTTAATGGCTCCTAAGAGGTCTCCTTGGAAAATCTAATAGGCATACTAGGTCATTCATGTCTCAATTCCTAAGTTCAAGTTCTGTGTCCTAAAAGCGCATTAGATGCCTCTCGGGAACACCAGCCATACCGAGTTCATAGAATCTTCAGGTACAGTTAACCAGGGGTCTTAGTCCTATGAAGTAGCTAAGTTCATATAGGTGGATAAGTCCTGATCACAACCTACGTTGGTCAATCCTTAATATGCTAGCATACAAATCTATCGGGGTCACAGATTCAGTATAACAACAGTAATCGTACTAATTTAACATAACTATGCTAACCTAAACTTCTATCATGGAAAACATACTGATTAATTAAGCCAACATGGTAATATCAAAACGTATCTTTAAACATAAATGATAACAATACATGTTTAATAAATAAGTCAAGCGTTTCGGATAAAAACCTGAAAAGGCCGAAGAAATCTGCTCGAGATCGCAATGACTTGTCTGAATATCCTTCGAAAAATAAAAGATAAACTATCTACTACTAAAAAACTAACTAATAATATTTAAATCTAAATTGAAGTGTAAAATTGAGTGTGTCCAAAATGAGCCCAAAAGTCTCAATTTAGAGGAAATTATTGGCTGGGAACGGCTGTCAAGCCGGGCCCACAAGGTGGCGAGGTGGCCGATGCCAGGCAAGCCGGTTGCCTAGCACGTTCCTTCTGCCCAGTGTGGGATGATCTGGCAAGCCGGTGTGGCAAGCTGGAATTGGAGGCCAGTGCCTATGCTGGTCTAATGTTTTGCTTGGTTCATCTTACTTGTTCCCGGGATCGTAACTTGGTTTCCAGGGTCGTAACTCGTCTTTCACCGTTTTTGCTCTAGAATCATCGTTTTAGTTCCGTTTTACTTGATTCTTTCTGCATCGCCTTTGTAATTACTTAATCTACAAATTTAACCATCAAAGCGATTAAATTGGGAATAAATTTTGGAACTTTATTTATTTAGGGCTTAATATCGGGGGTAAAAACGTGACTTTTTGTCCGATATCAAATACCTCACACTTAGCTTTGCTTGTCCTCAAGCAAAAAGCGGGAATATAAGGTTATCTTCTTATAGATTCTCCCTCGCCACCATTGGATTCTTTTATTATGCCTTGACCATAAATCATCACATTTTTCGAAAGTAGTAGAAAAAGTTTCAAACTTCGATGGTTCTGTTGTTAGGTTTCAATCGCGTCCATGGTGAAAAAGGCATACTTTTCGACTCTCAGATGTAGAGTATACATGACCAGGCTTCTCACTAGCGGATAACTCATATCACTCAAGTATTTAGGGTGTCCTAATCTAATTGTATTGTCACTCAGAAGCCAGTCGTGTAACAGTTGTCATCATAAGCTTGGTAAAGCATCGATATCTCCACCGGTTAAGTAAGGACAACAATGATCTTCTTCCTAGACATTCTTTCAAGAGGAAGACGAGTTGTAAAGTTGGTTGGCAGAGACGGGGGAAGGTTTATGAAAAGGTGAAAGGTAGAGGAACCTTTTGATTTTTTTTAAGAGAATTGATAGACTTTGGTTCCTCATAGTATTCTTTTTTGGATATAAAATGGCTCGAATCTCATGATGAGTTCTTCGAAAGATTCAGATTTTGTGAAGACTTTTGTCTAGAATTTTTCTTGGCTCTTCCGGCAATCCTTTTTTGGGCTACTTCCTCGGGTATTTCTTGCCTTTATTTAGAGACTTTGCTCTTTCATCATCATTTTTTTTGGCATACCATTTTCTTCATTACTTTTGTCTTTTGCTCCTGGTGCCCAGAGAGAAAGTGATAATTCATCGAATATAGGTCTTTGACCTATCAAAAACAATCGGGGGTTCGGAAACTTATGACAAGTGCTTTTGAAGTGAACTTGATCGATCTATCTCTTTATTGATCTTTGGATCTTTTGAAAAATATGAGATGAATGAAGGTGAATGTGTAGTGTATTTTGGTGTCAATTTGGGGGTGAGTATATTCTGATTCATGAACTCTTTGGCGTGAGTTGGTTGGTTTAAATGAGTAGAGTAAAAACAGAAATGAATGGTTTTTTGTCTTCTTCATTCAGAATAATTTTGAAAGGAGTATCGCACCTACACTACGTATGGCGCTTGCTAACCATTAGCCTTGAAACGTATGTCAAAACCAAGGTCTAACTCAAACCGTACACCGGCATGCTCATCAAATGAATTGACAAAGTGCTGTAGCTTGGATTGTTCATACAGGCACTTTGAGTCCAAGGATTCCTTACTTTTTGGGAGTAGGGGTCGTGCTTGGTCATGCGTAGCCTTTTACATATTTATTCGAAAGAAATCTTTTGAAAAAAAAATCATGAGTTTTAACTTAGTCGTTCCGTTCTAGTGAATGTTTAAAGAACAGATTTTTGGCAATTTTATAGAATCTTTTGGGTAAAACGAGGTGAGAATTTTTCGAATTTCCCTAATATTCTTTGCTAATTACATTTAGACAATTGAATTTTTCAAAATTTAGCGTTTAATGGTTACTTTGTTCTTAAACCTTTAACCAATACCCCACACTTAGAAGAACATTGTCCCTAATGTTCCCTAAAATAGAATATTTTAAAACTTTGATGAATTAAGGACAATATTTTCTAGAATCTCTAAGTTTATTGCGGGTATAACCCCACACTTAGATATTTTAGTGCGTAATAATTGAAAGAGGTTTGAGGACAGATTACTTCCCTACGGTCAAGTTATTCTCTTAGTGCCGGACTTTTCTATAGTTAAGCTATGCTCCTAGTGCTGGAAAGGACCAGTCTCTTTGATATGATTCTGCATAAAGAATAAAAGAGAGTACCATTTCCACTAGATATATATTTTTAGTACAATGCTTTTGTGGTAATAGATAAAGATAAGATTAAAAATAAAAAGGAGTCTACGTAATACTGTTATGGCCTGTGTGGAATAGCGTTTGCAAAGTATCCGAAGGAGCTTAGGAAATCCTCAACGTCTTCAAGTCTTGGAAAATCCTCAAGTGGCTGTCCCGCATCCAAATCAGGGCTCAATAGTGTGTCTAAACATAAGTATGATAGTATCTTAAGGTGCGAGAGACTCGGGAATGGCTCGTCATCATGGATGTTCCCAGTTATCTCAAAAACATGGGCCATAGGAGGTTCCACTGAAATAAGGGTTATGAAGAGATGGCAGTCGTCAGGTAACTCACGGATAGGAACTGTCACTATCTGGTGCTAAGCATAACCGCTGGTCTCAATAAATGGAGCAGGTGGAGGTGGAGCAGCTGAAGCAGGCGGTGTAATAAGAGTAACACGAACGGGTTCTGCTGCTGAGCCTACGGACTGAATCGAAACTGGATCAGAGCGTCTAGGAGTAGCTTGATGTGCAGGTGGAGCACGACGCACTAAACTGAATGAGGAAGGCCCTAGTCTACTTTGGGGCATTACTTGACACCGAAGATATGCTCTGAAAGCTCTGTAGAGTCTCTGGTGATCTCTAAGTAATGCCCATGTGACGATCGAGTCACTCATGGTGGCTCCATGGTGAATCAAAACATGTGACTCACATGGATCTGATAGCTCTAGATGCTCAGCGGGGCTAGCGGCTAAACTCCTGGAGCATCGTAGTGGAGGAACAGGCGGTACCATACTGATATCCTCATCAATACTCTCTAAAATCAAACGTCTCGGGCCTAGCTGTCCCCTCATAGGCCTGTGCTGGTCTGTACTACTCTCAGAAATGTAAACCCTGGGAGTCCTCTTCCTGTGAATGGGTATGCTATAGGAAGAACCTGAACTTGGCATTTGTCTGGATACATTTCAACAAACGAGTAAGTTCTAAGCGCAAGTATGGCGCTTAGGATTAGTGCACAGTAAAATAAATCATAAACTAAAAATAAATTAAAATAAGAAAATGAATTAAAAGTAAAAAAGGATAAGCAAGGGGTGCCTCCCAAGAGCGCTTTGTTTCTCAAGTTGTTACAGCTCGACTTCTTCTGCCATGTCTTTAGAATGGATCAAGGAGAAGAGATATTCCTCCCTGTTGTGGTCTTCTAGGTAAGCTTTCAATCGGTGGCCATTGACTTTAAAGTTTCTGGTAGGTCCTTCTAATTCTACGACTCCATGAGGAAAGGCATATATTACTTTGAATGGTCCACTCCATCGTGATCTAAATTTACCAGCGAATTTCTTGAATCGAGAATTGAAGAGTAGAACTTTATCTCCAGGAACGAACTTTGTTGGTATAAGTTTTGCATCGTGTGACAGCTTCATTCGTTCCATGTAGATATACGATGTCTCGTATGCTTGGTCTCTTAATTCAGCGAGTTCATTCATCTGCATCTTCCGATGCCTAGCGGTTACTGAAGGATCGAGGTTACAGGTTCATTGCCCAGAGAGCTTTGTATTCGAGTTCTAGCGGAAGGTGACATGCTTTTCCATAGATCATGCGGTAGGGTGTAGTTCCTAGAGGATTCTTGTAAGCAGTCCGGAATACCCACAGAGCATCATCTAGTTTCTCGACCCATTTATTCCCATGATGGCCGACGGTTCGTTCTATAATTCTTTTGATTGCTCCGTTAGTGACTTTTGCCTGTCCGTTGGTCTGTGGATGATAGGCAGTGGACATCTTGTGGGTAACTCCGTATTTTTGCATCACCTTCATGAATTGAGTATTACAGAAGTGTGTGCCTCTATCACATATTATAGCGCAGGGAGCTCCGAATCGGCAGAAGAGTCTTTTCAGAAAATTGGTGACGATCATGGCATCATTGGTTGGAAATGCTTGAGCTTTGACCCATCCGGAGACGTAATCTACTGCTACGAGGACGTATTCTTTCCGATTAGGCTTGAGATATGGCCCCATGAAGTCTAATCCCCATATATTGAAGATCTCTCAAGCTTGAATCTTAGTCTGACGCATCTCATTCTTCACAGAGATAATCCCTTGTCTTTGGCAAGCGTCGCAGCGCTTTACAAGCTCTTGCGCATCTCGAAATATAGTAGGCGAATAAAATCCTCAATCGTAAACTTTTCTTGCAGTTAAGTTTGCTCCATGATAAACTCCAGTTGGTCCGTAGTAACATTGGTGAAGAATCCCTGTTGCTTGTTTCTCATCTACGCATCTCCTGATTATGTGATCAGGGAAAATTCTAAACATGTACGGATCTTTCCAGTAGTAAAACTTAGCATCCCTGAAGAACTTCCTTCTTCGGGATGTGCTCATTCCTTTTTGCACTACTCCGACAACTAGGTAGTTGGCTATGTGAGCGTACCAAGGGGTATCAATGGATTGTGATCCTATGTTGGCTTGTCTTAAGCTCATAAGCTGTTCTTTCGGAAATTTTCTCTGATATCTTGCTCAACAAGTTGTTCCATCACCGGATTTTCCAAGCGACTAAGATGATCTGCTGCAACGTTCTCTGCTCATTTCTTGTCTTTAATCTTAATATCAAATTCTTGAAGGAGTAAGATCCATCGTAGGAGTCTTGGTTTAGCATCTTGCTTAGTAAACAGATATTTCAGGGTTGAATGATCTGTGTAAACCGTAGTTTTGGACAGGAAGGCGAAAACAACTTCTAGCAGCTCCTTCTCCGTAGTGGTGTAATTCTCTTGAGCTACAGTTAAGGTTTTGCTGGCGTAATAGATTGGATGAAAATGCTTATCTTTCCATTGTCCAAGTACAGCTCCAACTGCGAAGTCACTAGCATCACACATGATTTCGGAGGGTAAACTCCAATCAGGAGCTATCATGATGGGTGCATGTGTGAGCTGTTCCTTCAGATAGTTGAATCCTTGAATACATTCTTCATTGAAGACAAACGGAACTTCCTTTCTGAGGAGATGAGTAATAGGTCTTGTAACCTTTGAAAAATCTTTGATAAAACGTTGGTAGAATTCGACGTGTCCAAGGAAACTCCTCACAGCTTTTACTGTGGTAAGTTCTGGAAGCTTGGTTATGGTTTCAATTTTAGCCTTGTCGACTTCTATTCCTGAATTTGATATCTTATGTCCTAAAACTATTCATTCTTTTACCATGAAGTGACATTTTTCCCAGTTCAGAACTAAGTTCGAATCTTCACACCGGGTGAGCATCTTGTGAAAGAAGTCGTCTTGGTATTGGATCCGCTCTTCTCTTAGCATGAACATGAATTCTATTCTATTCATCTTCTTTATTCAGCCCCACCCGAACCATTCTTAAGACCACCAAGCCCTCCCGAATGAGTTCTACTAAAGAAGCTTTCAACGTAGACCCGGGGATAAATTTTTCACTCACTGAGAAGTGAAAACTTGTGACTAGATCGTCCTAAAGACGGATGCGACGGAAAGAAGTGGCATTTGGAAGTGTTGCTGACTTAACATTTAGGTTTCGGCATAACAAAGCTTGCACTTTCTTTTCACACTTAGGCGCACTGCGTGCCATTGGTAATGATTCTACTACGGTGCCACAAATTTGCAAGCTTTAGAAATGTACGACGCAAAGGTACTACCGAAGATAGAGAAGTCATCCATGAAGACTTCCATACAACGTTCGATCATGTCATGGAATATAGCTACCATACACCTCTGAAATGTAGTAGGTGCGTTGCGTAACCCGAAGGGCATGCATCGATAAGAAAATGTTCCATAAGGACAGGTGAAGGTTGTCTTTTCTTGGTCCTTTGGATCGAGGAGAATTTGAAAGTAGCAGGCATCAAGGAAACAATCAAACTCATTTCCTGATATTCATTCCAACATTTGATTAATGAACGAAGTGGAAAATGATCTTTTCAGGTTGTATCATTTAATTTACTATAATCTATGCAAACCCTCCAACCGGTGACCTCCCGTGTTGAATTAAGCTCATTAATCACATTTTTAATTACGGTCATTCCTCCTTTCTTTGGTACCACTTGAACAGGACTAACCCATGGTGAATCGAAAATAGCATAGATCAGACCGACGCTCAGAAGTTGATTACTTCTTTCTTGACGATTCTTGAATCATTGGATTGAACCTTCTTTGCCTCTGAACTGATGGTTTGAAATCGTCTTCCATGAAAATCTTGTGGGTGTAATAGTTCGGACTGATCCCTTTGATGTCAGAAATCTTCCAAGGAATTTCTTTCTTATGTGACTTCAAAACCTTAATCAATTCCACCTTTTCATGTGGCATGAGTTCTTTAGAAATGATTACGGAGAGTTGCGATTCTCCTTCTAAGAATGCATACTCCATATGCTCGGGTAACTTTTTTAGCTCTAATTTCGGAGGTTCCTCGATAGATAGCTTCATTCTTGCTATTTCATTTCTATCTAACGAGTCATACTTCTCCTGGAATTTTGATTCTTCATTCTTAAGAGCGGAGACTGACGCTATCTGTTCTTGGGTTCTGAAATTTGTCCTTCTCAATGCTTCATCTTTAGCAACTTCTTCTTTAGTTTCGAAGGTTGGCTCAGGAATTTCGTCACAGTTCTCTTTTAACTGTGGTTCCTCGAATACCGGAATGAAATATGTTTCTTCATTCGATCATCTCCTTAACAGAGGTAATGGAATGCCTTGACCTAGCGTTGCTATATGGATAGTTTTGCTGAGAAAGTTACTTTCAAAGAGGGGATATTTGTTTTGACCTAGATCTATGGTTGAAAGATTATCGAGATTTTCTTTAGAACGTGTGAAGAACAGATCCTTAGAAATTTGATCTTGACTGCATATGGCCATGGTATCTTCCAGATATTCGTTGACAAGTTCTTTAAAAGAATCAGCGAGATTCAGATCTTCCTAGCGAGGGTGGTTCATGAGTCGATCGACATTGAATGTGACTTCTTCATTTCTAACTCTTAGTTTCAATGATTTCTCGTGTACGTCAATTATGGCTTTGGCAGTGTTCAAGAATGGTCTGCCAAGTATGAGTGGGACCTTCGTGTCTTCCTTAATATCCATAATGACGAAGTCAACGAGAAATGCGAACTTATCCACTCTGACTAGGACATCTTCAGCTATTTCATGATAACTGATCTGTTAGCGAGTTGGATAGTCATTCTGGTAGGTCTTAAATCATTAAGTCCTAGCTTTTTGAATAATGAATAGGGCATTAGGTTTACACTGACTCCCAGATCTGCTAACGCATTGCTGATTTGGACATCTTACAAGTAGCAAGATACAGTGAATCTTTCTGTATGTCCTAACTTAGGGGGAATACCATGTTGTAACACTAACAAACATTCCTCACTTAAGAGTAAGCTAACTATCTCTCTTTGTTTGAAAGTAATTCTTTAAAAAAATTAGCACAGTTTGGCATTTCTACTAAAGCATCTACTAGTCGTACATTTAAATGCATATTTTTGATAATATCTCAATACTTAGCGAATTGCGCTTCTTGATTTTCCTTCCTAAGCCTACCTGGAAAAGGAATGCAGGCTCGCGGAATAATTATAGGTTCTGGTGGATTGACAACTAGGTCAATTGGCACTTGTTTTGTGTCGGAAGAGTTTTGTATGGGTATATTAATAGTTGTTTCCTTCCCACCTCTAGTTACTACTAAGGCATCAAACTCACTACACTCTGTTTCAACTTTAGTGGTTAATTGTTTAAGAGTAAGCTGAAAATTTATTATCAGTTCTTCAAAAGTTTTTATCAAAACGTCAAATTTGTTCTGGCACTCTATGACTTGAAGATTTATCCTATATTGCTTTGTCATGAAGTCAGCTAAAGTTTTCTGAGTGTGGAGAGCAGATTGGTGTAATGGGAAGATTATATTAGAGTCCGAGCTATTTTGCTGTTTATATGTTCATCTAGGGTAAGGATACCTTAGACTGGTTCTAGTAGCATCGGGACTTTTAGGAATTGGTAAACTTTGAAGAGTGAGGGTGAGATCTTGTAACCTGGTTTCTAGCACTTTTACTGTTTGAGTGAAGATGTATTTCTTCTCAGCAGCTTCATTGCTCCAATCTTCCTATTGTGCACCTATCATTTCTAAGAGATTCCATGCTTCATCTGTTGTTCATGACATGAAATTTTCTTGCGAGGCCATGTCTAGGAAAGACTTATCATCCTTGGTCAAACCATTGTAAAGTGTGCATATTATGTCTGCCCGACTTAACGAATGAATCAGACATCTTCTAAGTATCACCTTTAATCTATTCTAAGCTAGACAAAATGACTCTTCTTCTTTTTGAGAAAAGTTGATGATGTCATTTCTTAAACAGGTTTGCAGGGAAGATGGATAAAATTTGTTAATTTGTAACCAATTCTTTCCATGAATGTATTGAATTGGGTTCAAGCACCTCAAACCATGTTAAAGCGCGTGTAGATAGAGAATTTGTTTGGGTGAACATTTGGATCGTCAGTTGGAAAACCTTGAAAATTACAGATCATACTGACCAATTTGATCATATGTGAACTGATTTCAGGGATCCCTTTGGTTTCTAAGATGATTGGTCCTCCTCTTTCTCTTCTAAGAATGGCTTTTGCGTAGAAACGAGTGTGATTTGTTCTTCCATTTTTTAGATTTTATGTTTTAAAACTGAAAAAGTAACTTTCAGAAAATATTAATTAACTAAAAGGATCGATAATTTAATAAAAACAGTTATTCTTGAAATTCGGTCGCTATCCTAATCTGGTATTCCAATTAATAGGGTTTCTTACAGATTAATTCGTACATAGGTGGCCAGAACGACTACGGAGAGGTAGGATCCTTTTGGTTTCAATAGAATTGGAGACTGTTCAGAAAATCCAACAACCAAGTCCATGTATAATTATCTTTCTTATACACCACCAAATAGCACTTTTGTCTGTTTAAAACCTTTCTTAATAAAAAATATTCGATTCAACGGCATTGGCACCAAAAACTTTTTACTCCTTATGATATGTCTAAATTGGACGGTTTTATTTATGCGGTGTCATTAGGTCGCAAACGTCGGAATTTGTTATCAGAAGAGAGACAATGGTTTTTCTTTTATATTTAGTGGGGCCTAAATTCACTTTTAACTTTCTAGGGTAGAAGGTGTAAGATAACCTAGGGTCGTGTTTTTGAATGGTTTAACGAATTGAAAATCAAGTGGATAACTGTCTTTGGTTAAATTATCTAGGTAAAAGATAGTAGTTGGTTTTAAGCTAATAATCCTATTTACAAAAAGGTAAAGGTAATGGAGGGATATCCGGAGTATGCAGATTAGAGAGATGTTAACCAAGATATCAGTTTGGGCTAGAGAAAGTAATTATGTTTATGTTAGAGCTATGATTAGAATAGTGTAGATCTGGTTGGATGAGCCAATTACAAAGACCTGC
This sequence comes from Rutidosis leptorrhynchoides, assembly GCF_046630445.1. Lineage (NCBI taxonomy): Eukaryota > Viridiplantae > Streptophyta > Magnoliopsida > Asterales > Asteraceae > Rutidosis > Rutidosis leptorrhynchoides. The sequence goes on along the minus strand of NC_092335.1, from coordinate 420,381,192 downwards.
TTATCTCTTGTGATGACCCTGGAATTTCCGACCAAATTTAAACTTAATCTTTATATGTTTCCGACACGATAAGCAAAGTCTGTTATGTTGAGTCTCGAAAAATTTAGAACAGATTACATGAATGCATTTACCCTTTGATTATCCCGACGATTCACGAACAATTGTTGTAAATAAAAATGAATATATAAATAAGTATATATATATAAATAATTATACATTATAAATTAAATTATTATGTGATTTAATATTATGAAAGATAATTTAACATAATTTAAAACTTGATATTTAAAAACATAATTATATATATATTTATGAATCCTATATATGATTATTGACTATATGGATATTGTATTATATTAAAAGATATAAATATTAAATATTTTGTATGTGCCAAAATATATAATATATGATATAATTATTAAAAATTATAACATGTAATATTAATATATTAATTGCAAGATAAGAATATAGTTGTTGTAGTAACACTAATATTATTAATATTACTTTCATTATTATCAATATCAGTATTATTAGTATTAATATCAGTATTATTAATAATATATATATATATATATATATATATATATATATATATATATATATATATATATATATATGTGTGTGTGTGTGTGTGTGTGTGTGTGTGTGTGTGTATGAAATTTGATACAATTAATTTATTACATTATTGTTAATACCATTATCATTGTTAATAATATTATTATTATAATTAGTAGTAAAATTTTAAATTTTAGTAATTATGATTTATATTATTATCAGAATATTTGTTAGCACTCATTATAATATAATATAATACATATAGTTATACTACATGGGCTATAATAAGTAAATACTAAATATAGTTAAATATAGTTGTTATAATAATATTATTATTATTGTTAAATATTAATACCAGTGTTATTAATACCCTTATTTTAAAAAATATTATATATAGATATAAAATTGGATATATATAAATATTATTATTATTAATATTATTATCAATACTAATATAATTTGTATTATTATTATAATTATAATTAATAACATTATTATTATCAAATTTCATTAGAATCTTTATTATTGTGACTTATTATTATTATTATTATTATTATTATTATTATTATTATTATTATTATTATTATTATTATTATTATTATTATTATTATTATTATTATTATTATTATTATTATTATTATTTATATTTAGATTATTAGTAATATAATTATAAATAGCAATTATTAACAATAATTATATAAATGGTACGTACGAATTGATCCAAATTCAATTGGAAATCACTTTCAACCTTTATGTTCTTGTCTCTAAACTAGTACCATTGGATTTAGAATCTGATATCAAGACAAAATACGTTACACATCTATATCACACTTTTTTTTTAATTTTTCTATTTTTATTATTTATTTATTTTTTTCTGTAAATTTCTTAGCGACTCTTAAAGGTTATATAATCGTCCAAATTTCAGTCTTAACCAATCCATACGACCCTCTTCCATCAACCATAACTTATACATTCATTTATCTATTTCAAATTGATCGATTTTAAAAAAAAAGAAACAATGAAAAAGCCGTCGGTACCCTGTATCAATACTTTTTCATCAAATACTCGAATTCGAATCCCATTTAAAATGTATAAATACAGTTGTGATTGTAATCTTATGTTCAAACTTTCTGTAAAATATCAACCCTCAATTCCTCGTATTGATTGAGAATTTTAGGAGTCAAAGTTGTTTTTCAAAAGTCAAACGATCGTGTTCATCCAAAAATTAGGATTCATGTTAATGTTTTAAGTTCAATTGATCATGGAGAAAGTTTCCAGGAATGTTTTCCTTCCTATTTCATGTTATAAGTTTCTGCTAAAACAAACTGGAACTCGAATTCAAATCCTGAGTTCATATCGAGTCAAAAAAAAAAGAAAAATGTTACTGTCTTCTCTTATATTTTTTTTTTTTTGATTTCTGAAGATGCAATTTAAAATAGAATGAATTGCTTCTGTTTAGTTATTAAATCCTAAAACTAATTTATCAATTCGCTAACTTAATTGGGTGTTGAAATCTGTTGAATCAAATGGGGAAGATGATGAAATCAGATTAAGATAGGTTATATATAAATGGGTTTGGTTTTTAATCAGAAAAACGGGAATGGCCGGATGGTTTAGAGTGTTTACGGGGTGCGAGAGGTCGCGGGTTCGAGCCCGACTAGTGGCATTTTTTTTCGAGCATTTAAAGGTAGTTCTTTATTAAAATTATTGTTATTATTATTATTATTATTATTATTATTATTATTATTATTATTATTATTATTATTATTATTATTATTATTATTATTATTATTATTATTATTATTATCATTATCATTATTATTATTGTTATTGTTATTGTTATTGTTATTGTTATTGTTATTGTTATGGTTATTATTATTATTATTATTGTTGTTGTTATTATTATCATTAGTATTATAATTATTACTAATATTATCATTTAAACTTTTTATTATTAACTAATATCATTAAGTATTACTACCATTATTATTAATATTAAAATTGTTATGATCATTAGGAATATTATTAAGTGTTATAAATATATAGAATAAAGATTCTGGAACAATAAAATTTATTTTGTCACTATTATTATTTGTAATATCATATTTATTGTTAACATAAGTACTATTGTTACTAATATTATCATTATTATTATTAGTAGTGTTATTATTAAAAATTATTATTTTTACAACTATATTATTATTAAAAGAATCATTAATAATAAAACTATCATTTTATCATCCAGATATTAACACTATTATCTTTACTTTAGGAGTATTATAATTATTAATTTTACAAACAAAAGAGATTTATATATCAGAAGTATATTATATACTATATTTTTATATGAAATATTATTAACTATAATAAGAACTAAATTACATATAGGGTGTAAAAATATTTTAAAGTATTATAAGTAAACACATATATAAATATAAATATTAAATTTAATATATTATACATATACATAACAATAAGTTACCATTTAAAAATATATTATAATAAATATATATACAACTTTGTTCGATTACAAATATATGTGTTAATATATAAACAAATGACATAGGTTCGTTAATCCGAGGCCAACCCTGCATTGTTCAATATAGTCATATGTATTTTTACTACAAAATACATTAGGTGAGTTTTCATTTACCTTTTTACCCTTTATATTTTTGGGCTGAGAATACATGCGCTGCTTTTATAACTGTTTTACGAAATAGACACGAGCAAATGAAACTACATTCTATGGTTGAATTATTAAACTGAATATGCCCCTTTTTAGTCTGGTAATCTAAGAATTAGGGAACAGACACCCTAATTGACGAGAATCCTAAAGATAGATCTATCGGGCCCAACAAGCCCCATCCAAAGTACCGGATGCTTTAGAACTTTCAAATATTATATCATGTCCATAGGAGGATCCCGAAATGATGGGGATATTCTTATATGCATATTGTGAATGTCGGTTACCAGGCATTCAATCCATATGAATGATTTTGTCTCTATGCATGGGACGTATATTTATGAGAAATGAAAATCTTGTGGTCTATTAAAATGATGGAAATGATTATTTTTGTTAAACTAATGAACTCACCAACCTTTTGGTTGACACTTGAAAGCATGTTTATTCTCAGGTAAGAAAGAAATCTTTCGCTGTGCATTTGCTCATTATAGAGATATTACTTGAAGTCATTCATGACATATTTCAAAAGACATTGCATTCGAGTCGTCGAGTTCATCAAGATTATTATTAAGTCAATTATAGATGGATATATTACGAAAGAGTATGCATGCCGTCAACTTTTGATGTAAATGAAAGTTTGTCTTTTAAAAAAGAATGCAAAGTTTATAAAATGTATCATATAGAGGTCAAGTACCTCGCGATGTAATCAACTGTTGTGAATCGTTTATAATCGATATGGACTTCGTCCAGATGAATTAGGACGGGTCGCTTCATCTCTATACTCTCGGAGTTCTTGTTGAGCAGTGAGAAGTATGTCACTTGGTTGTATAATTGAAGAGTATCTAAACCTCGGAGGTTATCCTTAGTGAATTACTAGGTTTATTAGTGAGTTGAGTTCTAATCCTAACCCTCACTATCAGTTTAGGGAACTGAATAACAACGTGTCGCGTTGAGTGAACACATGAAGAAGAAACTGGAGAGACATCAGAAGAAACAACAAGCTATCAATGATGTCTTCAATGCTCGTTTTAATGAATATACTGAAAAAGACATAATAAAATTCTTGAACGAATCAATCTCACTGAAGATCAAAAGAAACAACATAACAAACTAGTTAATCTCAAGAAACACTTGAATGATCAACGAAAGAGGGAAGCTAAGTTTATTGTGAGATTTGATAAAAAGTGATAGATCTGTGAGAATTGGTGTACTCACTGCTGAACAAGTTCAAGAATACCGTCAGTCTGATCGATCAGATGAAGAAAAATTAGCAGTATTCCAGCAGTGGTTCAATGTTGGTATGAAAACTAGATCATCTGCTCAGCCAACAACCACATAACAAAAATCACAGCAACAACAAGAACCAGTAGAGGCTATTCAGACCTCTGCTGGTAACCAAATTATCCTAGTAGTGACGACCCAGTCTACTACTGAGGGGGAGCAAACTGTTTCTACTCCCCTCTTGGAAACACAAGAACCAGCACCAACACAAGAACCATCACTTGAACCCAAGCCTATTAGTTTCTGGGGGGACAAAAAGCCTCTGAAAACTGAGCCCTTATTTGAGGCAAGTGATGAAGTCATGTATAAAGGTGTTGAGGTTGATAAAGGCATGTATAAAGGTGTTGAGGTTGTTATGGAGAAAGTAGTGGTATCTCATTTGCAATATGCGGACGACACAATTTTTTCGAAGAATGAAGTAGAAGAAATGCGAGAAATTTAATGCTTCTTCTTGAATATTTTAAAAGAGCTTCTGGACTAAAAGCTAATTATTATAAAAGTAATATTTACGGTGTTGAGGCAGATGCTAGTAATGTTGGTAATTTGGCCGAATGGTGTGGGTGTCAACCGGGTATTTTTCCGTTTACATACTTGGGCCTTCCGGTTGGGTCAAAGATAAAAAAATTGAATGATTGGTTACTGGTAATTGAAAAGTGTAACAAACTTTTAGCAGATTGGAGGGCAAGATCGATTTCTTTCGGTGGTCGATTAACTCTTGTCAAATCGGTTCTCTCAAATCTACCTCTCTACTACTTCTCATTATTTCGTGCCCCGCCTTGTGTGCTAAAAAACAAAGTGTGTGCGTCGTGATTTTTTTTTGGGTGTGTCGGGAAATAATAAAAAAATGTCTTTGGTCAAATGGGAAAAAATCCTTCTTCTCACGAAGAAGGAGGCTTAAATATCTTGTCTTTAAATTGCAAAAACCTGGCTTTATTATGTAAGTGGTGGTGGTGGAGCTTCAAAAAACAAAACCGAAACCAACACTTTGTGGGTCAAAATTATCCAAAGTATTTATGGCATTTGGGGTAGATTGGAATCTAGTGTTGGGTCAAACCGAAACTCAATTTCAACTATATGGGCTAATATTTGTAGTGCAGGTTTTGAAGTTCATAAGTTGGGAATTCAATTTTCAAATTCTTCCAAAAAGCATATAGGTAATGGGGAAGATACACGTTTTTTGGCATGATGTGTAGATTGGGGATTGTAAGTTGAAGGACAAGTTTTATAGGCTTTTCAGATTAGAGTAGAATCCAGAAGCTAGCATTCGAGATCAGATACATCATGAGGGTGCACAGATTATTTTTTCATGGGCCTGGTCCAGAAGCCCATATGGCAGAACACGTGCAGAATTGGATGATTTTTCGGGGTTGATCAAAACAGGTTGCTCGATAACAAAAATCCCGGATCAATGGGTTTGGTTGCTGGACTCGAGTGATAATTTCACGGTGAAAAAACTTAGCTGTTTGATCGACAAAAAACTGTTTGGTGCGAGTATTCGAGGTGCAGAAACATTGAGAAATAATTTAGTTCCAAAAAAGTTTGAGCTCTTTAGATGACGAGCTAGGTTGGGAAGAATTCCGGTAAGAATTGAGCTAGACAAACGGGGTATAGATTTACATAGCACAAGATGTTCGGTTTGTGATGCGGGTCTAGAAACGATTGATCACATCTTATTTCATTGCGGGTTTGCTTTAGAGGTGTGGAAAAAGGTAGCAAATTGGTGTGGGATCTTAACTTTGGTTCATTTTCATTCGCTAACATGATGCGAATAATCTTTTCTCCGTTAACAAATGATTATTTGGTCAAATGTTATGTTGGATTGTATGTTATTTGCTTTGAAGAATAGAAATCTTCGGGTTTTCAAGAACAAGATCAGAACATCCCAAATCTCTTCAATGAAATTCAAACTCTTTCTTTCGATTGGATGTCGAGAATGAATAAATTTCAAAATATTGATTGGTTATCTTGGATCACAAACCCTAATGCGTGATGTATTAATTTTGTTGCGATCTCCACAACCTTTGTGATTTTCATTTTCGTGTACTTGTAACTTTTATGCTCCGACATACTCTCGTGTGTTTCTTTTGATGTTCTAATAAAAGTGCTTGCTTTTCAAAATAAAAAATAAAATATATATATATATATATATATATATATATATATATATATATATATATATATATATATATATATATATATATATATATAATATTATATGGTGATATAATATAATATATTTTAGGTAATGAAATATTATATTAAATTAAATTTAGAAAATCTAATAATTCAATTAATAAATTAGTATATGGAAATAACTTATATACTGACACGTGACAGGAATAAAGGAGGAGTTGACACGTGTCAAAAATTAATCAGGAGCTGGCACGTAGGATTATTGTCACACGATTTATATAATGTATAGAAGATTATTAATCTTAAATTTGTATAATTTAATCATTTTATAAGAATGTCATTTTTGGTAATTTTACATGTTAACTTATCAAATAAGCTGATTTTCTCAAACACTTAAAAATCTGATTATCAGATTATTACGATATCAAACAGCATAATCAAATCCAAACACTATTTTTTAAATACATTTTGTTACAGCTGATTATTTAATTACGATTATGTAAAACGCATGATCAATTTTCTAATCACTAATCCAAACACACCCTTAAAAGGCTATTTTTCGTATAATGTTGTAGGGAGGACTTTTTCTACCCTAGGGCGGAAATACAACTTCCTTTTACACTAGAGTATGAGAAAAAATTATTTACATCTCACATCCTTCGTACCTCCCGGTTAGATTGGGATTGATTATTGTTATTATTGTTGTAGTTTCTTATGTATCCTTCAAGGATTCACAAGATCCTTTTATTGTTCTTTTAGATTGGGAGATTAAAGCTGTGAAGAACACTTTGTATGGTTCTAAAGATGTGACCGCATTATGGGTAACACACCGATTGGAAGAACTAGAGGTATGCTGATGGTGCTATATATATCGAAGATGGAAGAGTTGTGAAGCACATGGAAACATCCATCATAATCGATTTTATTGAAGCTCGGAAAACTTCTTATATGAACTCTATTAACTCTTGAAAATATGGATATATTGAATGTAACATAGCACAATTGCTTTCTTTCTTTTGCTCCATATAACATATTATGCAACTCTAATCTAATTGTTCGATTGGTTTTTGGGTGAATACAAATGGATTCAAGGATGTGACTTTAATAATAGAGATATCTAAACTCTTGCAATTAAACTATTACATGAAAAATATTTATTAAACAATGATGATGACTGATCGCTTACTAGCTGGCGGTTGCATAGACATCCTATCGGTCTTTGGAATATAACAGCGATTAAGCTGCGATCATACTAAAGATTACAAAATGGGCTAAGCCCTAGATCATACTAAAGCTTACAAACCTTCATATCACATCTTCTCTACAAAGTGGTTCGTAGATCTTCAAACAAAAACATCCAGGGGTGAAACATTTAAGGGATAAAAGGGGGTATCCGCCCCCCCTCGATTTCGGGCAAAAAAAATTTTACACTAAAAAAAAAAAAAAATTTACGAAAAAATAAGGTTTTTTTTAGTGTTTACCCCCCTTCGATTAGTTTCTTACTCCCTTCAATTAGTTTCGCCCCCTCTCGAGTCGGGGTCAAGTTCCGCCACTGAAAACATCTTAAAAACAAACATACAATTGAGCGTATCCAAAAACCATAGCCTCTAATAGTGGTTACAAACAAATCATGAATCAGTACCAACCAAAACACCTTAACATCAAGGTTCTAGTAATGGTGCATTTAGAACATGTTTGTAACCAGAGGCGAAAATGATGAGGGGGGGGGGGGGGGGGGGGGGGGGGGGGGGGGTCGCCCCCGGTTTTTTTTTTTCAGTGTAAAATTTTTGGGTTTTTCGACTTTGCCCCCGGTGGATTTTTTTTTTGCCCCCAAACCTACATATTTTGCCCCAAAACATTCAAATTTTGCCCAAAATTCTCCAACTTTTGCCCCAAAATCTCCAACTTTTGCCCCAAAATCTTCAAATTGTATCCAAAAAAATTGCTACGGTTTAAAAACTTTTTTTGCCCCCGGTCAAAAAAATCCTAGTTTCGCCTCTGTTTGTAACTATGGATTTCATTTAAAAATTCGACAAAGCTAAGCAGAGTTATTCGAGAAACAAACAGTTCGAACACAATGATTGAAAAGCGTAGTCTTTGCCATCAATATATACACGTAGGCAATTGAAGAACTTAATTAACAAGACTGAACATTAATTAACAAGACTGAACAGTAATTCAGCAAAAACATTCCAATCCAACTATACTGAAAATTATTCATACTGCTGAAAGTTTCTGTGTGTACTTGTTATAACTAAATAAGAATAAATCTGGTGAATGATTATATACATTATAACACCTCTACATAAACTTATCAATGGAGGTAGAAAGTGTTGATCTTGGAACTGCACCAATAATCGCGTCTTTCTTTTCTCCACCTTTAAATATAATAACAGTTGGAATACTTCTGATCCCATATTGACTTGCAATTGAAGGACTCTCGTCGGTGTTTACTTTGTAACAAGTGAGTTTACCTGAGTATTCCTTTGCCAGGTCATCAATGACTGGGTGGATCATGCGACATGGGCCGCACCACGGGGCCCAAAATTCAACCAATACTGGAATATCGGACTCAAGAACAAGTGATTGCCATGTTGCATCAGTAACAGGAAGAACTACACATGCAAAAATTATTGATCAATGATTGATATTTATATACGAATAAAATAAAATGATAGCTATTCTATTTATCTGATAGAGATTAGCTTGAACATTCTTATTGAAGGGTGCCTAGTTTGTTTTATACATTTTAAAAATATAGACACTCTTTGATTTATCAACAAAGTTACACTAATACCGCAAGAATTAGTTACATTAATAAAAATACAAATGAACCTTACAATTTCAACTACAATACATAACAATATATATTTTAAAAGTTCAAACAAGAACTATAAAAAGAGCGAGAACTGCAAGAAATCTTAAATTTACAAAGATTTTAACATATAAGTAGATTGAATTACCCATAAATGTTGATGGAGAGTAAATATGAACAAGAAAATAGTTTTAAAAAACTTCAATTTTGACTATATAATCAAATATATAGTTTCTTGTTCACGTGTGCATATTTGTTTGTAAACTTATGAACTTTTAATACAATTAGCAATTTAACATGTTATTTGTGGTAAAGAACATATGTTTGGTAATGATATGAGTATTAATTAACATATACATGTAATTTGTTGTATTTAAATACATAAAAACTATGAAATTAAGAAGTTATTGCAGTTCTCCCATTTTTTATAGTTCTCGTTGTCATAATTATATAGAAAGATTTAGAACAATCATATAACGAACAATTCTAACCTTGGACGGCTTCTTGAGCCTGACAAGCAATACGTGATCCACATCGATTTAATTTGGACCTCAAACTCACGGATCCAGAATATCCAAACGGCTGGATGTTTAAACCTTTAAATTCCGGCAACTTTATGGAGTTCCGGTGAGTAGAAAGCCGAGAGACGATCGGAGATACAGATGTCACGGATGATCGGGGAATTGTGACAATTTCCAGAAGACTAGCCATCTAAATAACAACCACAACGATATGATGGATGTTTCCAGAAAATATGAAGAATGCGTGTTGTGTGTGTTTGTGGTTGGCTAGTGGTTATAGTTTCTGTTAAAAAGATCAGATTAGATTATTGGGTGGGGAAGGGTAATGGAAATGGGAATGGGAATGGGAATGCAACATGTATGTATGGATTATGGATTATGGATTATGGAATATGGATGAGGCGTCACGTGTGTTGCACACGTTTTAGATTGTAGTTGGATTAGATCATATTTGGGCCTTGTCGTTTTATTCATAGTCCTACTACTAGTTTGATATACTGTTGGAAAAAAAATATTTTTTTTTTTTTGGAACAGCAAAATATATTAAAAGCTTAGCTAGGAGCTAAAAAAAAAAAAAAAAAGTTACAAGGAATACAAAGGCGAGTGTAACCACTTAGTCCAATTAAGGGATGACTTGTGGTACCTCGAAAAAATCCAATTAAAAGACGACAGAACAATATAATCAAAAACGTAAGATTTTTTCGTGTTGTGATCCTTGAAGATGATGCCGTTCCTGAGTTTCCAAATGTGCCAAAGAGTCGAAATAGCCACCACATTAACAATGAAGCGTTTGTTTCCAGTCTGCGGAATTGAGGAATAGAGATGTCGAGCCAAGTGCCAATCTTGCACCAAATTTGGTAGCTAGTGTCGCATCTGATGAAGAGATGATTACGGGATTCTTCCGAGACATCGCAAAGAGGGCAGCAATCCCTTTCCACGAAGATATCTCTTTGTTGGAAAAAAAAATATGAATTAGTGGGTAAAGAATCAGTCACCGGATTGATACTAGAATCGTGTGAACACTTTCTTAATAGAGTATTTCGACCCACTTGGTCACGGGTTACACGAAATCACTATTAGGATAAGACTAGTATGAACAATCGTCTTGACTAAAAGATAATTGTTCCTTGCAATTGTAGATTGTATAAATCTGGAAGTTTTGTGTTGAAAGTGTGTTAATGTTCAAAATCTGGAACATTGTGTAAAGTATCTAACCATTCATATGGAAATGAATCCATATATTTATAACTAGTCTTTAAGAGCTCGTGCGTTGCACGGCGCCTCTTAATCAAACAAACTGAAAACGTATATGTTATATCAATTAACGGTATGATAAAGAGAGTACAAAATGACGATAACTACAAAATAAATATATAATATTTAGCAAGTGTACTCCCAATCTCATCCATAATAATTAACAAACAGGTCTTTACTTTCATACCCACACCATCTAGTAGCATAAGATTAAACCTTTCACTTATTGAAGTCAAACAAAAAGAATAGCAGCATGTAGACTTTGACCCAATGGTAACACCCGTATTAAAAATGACCCGAACTCCAGTTTGGATATGAAGGCAACTCCAGAATATAATAAGCTCATCACCAATATTACACTTCAAGAAAATAACCCGTTGACTATTTGGAGTCAGCATAACAGTTAAAAATAGAGAACAAAAATCAGGATCCTTTGCACCATTGAACTTGTACCTCTTGAGACTGTTTTTAGAAGCTGGGATCACCTCACAATTAACAAACTACCAACAAGATTGATAACCACATTAATATAAAGTTGACTGCAACATGTCAAAAAATCATCATTAAAGGTCCATTACAGAACAGCAAGAAACAGCAACAACAACATATATTCCATCTACGGATTCAAAGTCGGCGTTGACAGAAAAAAACCTAATATGTAAAATCAAAAAATCAGCATCATCCCGAATTTGTGGGTTTAGAGATTAACAACTGAATTAGGGTTTCGATAATAAACAAAGGAGATAATATAAATCAACAAAAAACATCACGGATGAGATAGGGTTAGAAAAAAAAGAGAAAATAAATTATGATTTGGTGATTATTATAAAACTCTTGCACCATGACTTCTCTAAAAAAAAAAAAAGATGAAAAAAATATAAGAGATGCATTAATACGAAAGAGCAAAACTTGCCCCATGACTTTCAATATTCAGAGTATACATCAATGAAAATAAAAATCTTCAATCATGTCATTAAGTTTATTTCCTTAGGTATATGTCAGCAAGTCATGGGCAAACTGTCAAATATGGAGGCTTGGTTGGTGAATTCTATGGTCAAATACACACATGTATATTGTGGTATAAGACTTGGCATACTATACCTACCAAATTGTCTACTAAATATTTACCATTTAGCCATCTTGAATTAGTATAAATAGAGCAACATGTAAGCTCATTTATACATCCCATATTCATTCTTCAATCTTGTATTCTAGTAGATAAATAGAGAGTTGTGAGTATTAATCTCCTAATTACAAGAGATATAAAGATTGATACTTATCCTTGTAATTAGAGAGAAAGTGTAATTCCTATTTTTCTTATTAGTGAAACGTTTCTTTCCTTGCCCGTGGTTTTTACCCTATTGGGGTTTTCCACGTTAAATCTTGGTGTTCCTTTATTGTCATTATTTCGAGTATTACTAGCGGTTTGCTATAATTCGGTGTCGCTTTTCACAACAAGTGGTATCAAGAGCTAAGGTCTAATATCTAGTGTGTATTAATCTACTTATCGTATGCTCTGTGGTTGCCACGAGAGTGGATCGTCCACATCAGAAAATAAGTAAGATTATTTTCACTCGGTAAAAGTCCTTGGGTGTTATTTCAAGAAAAATAGTATTGTCGAAAAGAAGATTGTAATTATAGCAATGTCTACGAAATTTGAAATTGAAAAGTTCAACGGGAGTAACTTCTCGTTATGGAAACTAAAGATGAAAGCTATCCTGAGAAAGGATAAGTGTTTGGCGGCCATCAGTGGACGTTCCGCCGAAGTCACTGATGAAAAATGGGAAGAGATGGACGGCCAGGCTATCGCAAATCTTCATCTGGCACTAGCAGATGGCGTTTTGTCTAGCATTGAAGAAAAGAAGACTGCGAAAGAGATTTGGGATCACCTCGTAAAATTGTACGAGACAAAATCACTCCACAACAAGATATTCCTTAAGAGGAAACTTTATGCGCTACGCATGAATGAATCTACTTCAGTTAATGAGCACATTAATTCTTTGAATACTCTATTTTCTCAACTTGCTTCATTAAGTTGCAATATAGAGCCAAAAGAACGTGCTGAACTTTTACTTCAGAGTCTACCTGACTCGTATGATCAACTCATTATTAACTTAACCAATAATGTTCTCTCGGAGTATCTAGTCTATGATGAAGTTGCGGCTGCTATTCTAGAAGAAGAAAATCGGCGCAATAACAAGGAGGATAAACAGGCCGGTTCACGACAAGTGGAGGCCTTATTGGTGTCATGAGGCAGATCAACGGAACGTGGCTCAAGTGGGAGTCACACTCATGGTAAACCGAAGTCTAAAAAGAAGAAGACCTATACATGCTACAATTGTGGCAAGAAAGGTCACCTGAAGAAGGATTGTCGAAGTTTAAATAACTCAAATCCTCAAGGAAACATTGCAAGCACTTCAGATGATGGGACTGCTTTGGTTAGTGAGGCAGTGGTAGCAAATGAAGGCAGAAAGACATTTGTTGATGTCTGGTTATTTGACTCGAGAGCTACTTTTCACATGACCCCTAGAAGAGAATGGTTCAAACAATATGAACGTATCTCAGGAGGATCTGTATACAGTTGTAATGATCATAAACTAAAGATCATTGGAATTGGAGATATCATTCTGAAGATGCATGATGGTACAGTTCGTACTATTCAAGGTGTGCGACACGTGGAGGGTTTGAAGAAGAACTTATTGCCTTTAGGACAATTGGATGATCTTGGTTGTAAGATGGTGATACATGAGAAGATTATGATAATCAAGAAAGGCGCGGTTGTACTTATGAAAGGAGAAAAGGTGGGTGCTAATTTATACATTCTTAAAGGCGAGACGGTACAGGAATCGGAAGCATCTGTTGCTTCGAATAGTTCAAGTGATAAAGTTGCTATGACATGGCATCAAAAGCTTGGACAGATGTCTGAACAAGGTATGAAGATTCTTGTGGAAAGAAATCTTATTCCTGGTCTTACAAAGGTATCGCTACCTTTCTGTGAGCATTGTGTAATCAGCAAGCAGCATCGCCTGAAGTTTAACACATCAAATTCTAGAAGTAAATTGATTCTAGAATTGGTTCACTCTGATGTGTGGCAAGCACCAGTTCAATCCCTAGGAGGAGCAAAGTATTTTGTATCATTTATTGACGATTACACTAGGAGATGTTGGGTGTACCCAATCAAGAGAAAGGCGGATGTGTTTGAAGTTTTCAAAGTTTACAAAGCGCGGGTTGAACTTGAATCTGGTAAAAAGATCAAGTGTTTGAGGACAGATAATGGAGGAGAATACACTGGTGATGAATTTGATAGATTTTGCAAACAAGAAGGTATCAAAAGGCAGTTCACGATAGCACTCCTCAACAAAACGGAGTGGCAGAGCGGATGAACAGAACCTTGTTAGATAGAACAAGGGCGATGTTGGCAACTGCAAGCTTGGGAAAATCATTCTGGGCAGAAGCAGTAAGTACTGCCTGTTACGTGATAAATCGGTCACCATCAACTGCAATTGAGTTGAAATCACCGATGGAAATGTGGACTGGAAAATCAGTTAATTATTCTGACCTTCATGTATTTGGAAGTCTTGTGTACGCATTGTACAATTCTCAAGAAACGACAAAGTTGGATCCGAAGTCCAGAAAGTGTTTGTTCTTGGGGTATGCTGATGGAGTTAAGGGGTATCGCTTGTGGGACCCCACTGCCCACAAAGTAGTCATCAGCAGAGATGTTGTCTTTACAGAAGACAAAGATCTTGAAGATGTTAGCACTTCAAAAGAAACTATACCGATACAGGTGGGTAATGAATTTCATAAAGATTCTTCTGAAGCAGTACCAGAGCACGATGAAAATCAAGTAGTCGTTGATGAAGCTCCAGCGACTCGTATTTCTAATCGGGAAAGGAAACGTCCAGGGTGGCACTCAGATTATATTATGGAAAGCAATGTTGCATATTGTCTTCTAACAGAGGAAGGAGAGCCAACAACTCTTCGCGAGACACTAAATCATTCAGATGCATCTCAGTGGATGACAGCTATGCAGGAAGAAATTGAAGCTCTTCATAAAAATAAAACATGGGAACTTGTGCCATTGCCAAAAGGTAGAAAACCTATTGGAAATAAATGGGTGTATAAGATCAAGCGAAATGGCGATGATCAAGTGGAGCGGTATCGTGCAAGACTGGTGGTTAAAGGATATGCTCAAAAAGAAGGTACGGACTTTAATGAAATATTTTCTCCTGTGGTTCGACTTACAACAATTCGAGTAGTTATAGCGATGTGTGCTACATTTGATTTGCATCTAGAGCAGCTAGATGTGAAAACTGCATTTCTTCATGGAAATCTTGAAGAAGAAATTTATATGCTTCAACCAGAAGGTTTTGAACTACATGAAAAAAAGAACTTGGTTTGCAGGTTAAAGAAATCTCTGTATGGTCTCAAACAGGCGCCGAGATGTTGGTACAAGAGATTTGATTCTTTCATAATGAGCCTTGAATATAACAGACTTTATGCAGACCCTTGTGCATATTTCAAGAGGTTTGGGGACAATGATTTTGTTATTTTGCTGTTATATGTAGACGACATGTTGGTTGCAGGCCCTAATAAAGATCGTATTAATAAGCTGAAGGCTCAATTGGCTAGGGAGTTTGAAATGAAAGACTTGGGTGCCGCAAACAAGATTCTAGGAATGCAAATTCACCGAGACAGAGATAATAGGAAGGTTTGGCTTTCTCAAAAGAATTATTTGAAGAAAGTCTTGCAGCGCTTCAATATGCAAGATAGTAAGCCAATCTCAACCCCACTTCCTACTAATCTCAAGTTATCCTCCGTTATGTGTCCTAGCAGTGAATACGAGAGGAAGGAGATGTCTCGCGTACCGTATGCATCAGCAGTGGGAAGTTTAATGTTCGCAATGATATGTACAAGACCAGACATTGCACATGCAGTGGGAGTAGTTAGTCGGTACATGGCGAATCCTGGTAAAGAGCATTGGAATTCGGTAAAGAGGATCCTTAAATACATCAAGGGAACCTTAGATGTTGCATTATGTTATGGGGAACCGGAATTTATTGTCAAAGGGTATGTTGATTCAGATTATGCAGGTGATATCGATAAAAGTAAATCTACCACTGCATATGTTTTCAAACTTTGTGGTGGAACAGTAAGCTGGGTTTCAAAACTGCAGTCAGTTGTGGCAACGTCAACAACAGAAGCAGAATATGTAGCAGCTACTCAAGCTACTAAAGAGGCAGTATGGTTGAAGATGTTGTTGGAGCAACTCGGGCACAAACAGAAGAATATCACTTTATTTTGTGACAACCAGAGTGCCTTGCATCTTGCAAGGAATCCGGCATTTCATTCGAAAACAAAGCATATACGAGTTCAGTATCACTTCGTTCGTGAGAAAGTGGAAGAAGGAACCGTGGATGTGCAGAAAATTCATACTGACGACAATGTGGCCGATTTTCTAACAAAGTCAATCAACCGTGACAAGTTTATTTGGTGCCGTTCCTCATGCGGCCTAGCAGAGACGTAAGCAACATCATTGGCAAGGAAGAATTATCGTGTGAAGATTGATTGAGCTTCAATCGAATCTTCAAGTGGGAGATTGTCAAATATGGAGGCTTGGTTGGTGAATTCTATGGTCAAATACACACATGTATATTGTGGTATAAGACTTGGTAAAACTTGGCATACTATACCTACCAAATTGTCTACTAAATATTTACCATTTAGCCATCTTGAATTAGTATAAATAGAGCAACATGTAAGCTCATTTATACATCCCATATTCATTCTTCAATTTTGTATTCTAGTAGATAAATAGAGAGTTGTGAGTATTAATCTCCTAATCACAAGAGATATAAAGATTGATACTTATCCTTGTAATTAGAGAGAAAGTGTAATTCCTATTTTTCTTATTAGTGAAACGTTTCTTTCCTTGCCCGTGATTTTTACCCTATTGGGGTTTTCCACGTTAAATCTTGGTATTCCTTTATTGTCATTATTTCGAGTATTACTAGCGGTTTGCTATAATTCGGTGTCGCTTTTCACAACACAAACCAGGAGCCCTAATGTGTTGCTATGCTGCCAGCAAGTCCTTTTATATTCACATGAAGAATCTGTAACACAAAGAATGTAACACAAAGAAAATATAATAATGTGTACATGAAGAAGCTGTCATTTTGTCGCTGCAATAAATATTAAAGAGAATATATGTAATGAATTGATGTTGAAGGTGATTGAATAAAGAAATATAAGAAGACAGTAACTACTTACCATTAATCTCATTGATACTGGAAAAGGCAACATCTCTAGCACCTTGTTCAAAGATACGGAAACATTAAGGCCTCGATGGAAAAACATTGTCAGAGATTAGTGACAAATTTTGCAACTTAAACAACCGTCAACCCACACATGTTGCCATCAATACATATATCTTAATACACTCTAATAACAATAAATGAAGAAACCTTGGTATACTAAAATTATAGAAGTTTCATGAATTTTGGTTGAGTTATATAACTAACCTTAACTTTAGTTTTCTTCTTAAGAAGTTGGATATGGCTGACAATGACAAAGGCTACTGAAGAACCCAAACGAACCACCATTCTCAGCTGCAAAGAAAACATCAGCAGATCATGAGCCTGCAGTCTTAGGAGTCTGATGAGTGATGATTGTGATGTTAAATATAAGTTCAACTGTAGTTTTGGCCAGATTCTTTCATAAAATCATATTCATATTATTGTGATATCTTACCTAATAGCAACCGTTTGTTGTAGGTTCTGGATGCATTGCCTAGTGAATTAGCCACAATATTTTGGGTGATTACTTACCTTCAGGTCAGATCTGTTAGACTATATTATTTATGTAGCCCATGTATTATGTATGTTGGGCTTAGCCCGTTATTAGATGTTAGGGTTATTGGCTATATATAGCCCTTATGCATGTACTGAACAAAAAATCAGCATCATCCCTAGTTTTTATCCATACCTTCAATCGATTGTATTGACGCCGAGAGGAACGATTAACGCTGTCGTCTTCCTTGAGAATCCAGTCACCGGAGTTTTTGTCGGCGCCTTCGATGAATCTGACTTTAATATATAAAATTTGTACAGTTATGTAGAGAATAACGTTACGGTTTCATTGGTAGTAGTAGCTTCGATTAATACGGCCGCATGAAAAAATCAATTGATGGTGAAAAGGAATTGGGGTTACACTTATAAAAAGAGAGAGAGAGAGAGAGAGAGAGAGAGAGAGAGAGAGAGAGAGAGAGAGAGAGAGAGAGAGTAACGGTTTGAGAAGATTATCTGTGAATCAAACGGGTTTGTTTAAAAATACGAATTCTTTGACGACACGTGTTTTTTTGTCAGTTTATTAGCAATAATCTTGATTAAACTATCTAATTTACATGTCAGCACGAAAATCGAGATTCACTCAGTGTTTGACACGCCAGCTTTAACCTTTACGCTTTGTAAAGGTAGATATGGGTCAAAAGTTGTCTTTGAAGAGTCACACCTTTTCATATGAACCCACATAATGTTTGGAATATCACACCCATGTATTTGTGCTTAAACAAGTCCAAATACAAGAAAAAACCGTTCATAAATGTCCTGGAACAACCCCATGACGTTTGAGGTTCAAATGTGCCTTTTGGGTTGAAAAGAAACCTTTTCAGCGAATCAGTGTTAAGCCGCGCCGCGGGCCCAGGAGCCGCGTCGCGGGCTAACAAAGCATCACACTTTCAAATAGGCCAAAATGTTCGACCTCAAAACCATGCCTTAAGTCGCGCCGCGGGGGATGAGGCCGCGCTGCGGCCTAATGAAGCCAACAGCAACCTTGTTTTGAGCCATGTTTTTTTGCGCGTATGGCCTTTTCAAGTCGCGTTTCGTATTCCTTAAGTTCCAAATGTTATTTTCAAGCTCACTAACATATCCTCAAACCATTTTACACTTTACGAACGTGCACTCCACACTCTCCAAATCCGTGCAGCGTTTTAATGGTTCGAGCACTTTCAACTTAGCAATTCAATCAACTAAAATGACGTTGGATCATGCTAAAATCACCAACAATTTCCCCCCATTTTAGTTGATCCTTGATTACTAAAATACCAACAAACAGATAACTAATGCATAAGTGTAAATGTCACATGGATTGAATTTACACATAGTATATTTCACGTGCAAGAATCCGAAAATCAGGGTGCTCTAATATTTTGAACCCATCAATTCATTTGAAAACCTGTCGATAATATACACACTAGTTCCATACTTTCTACAATTAACCCGACACTATTATAAGCCATGTGTCCTAATCCTCTCATGAACATATCAAAAGCTAAGTCCTAAGCTTTCTTGAGGCGGCTTAACCTCATGTTCACATAGGTAGTTTCTTTTAATCTTGCTCCCGCGATGCAATTTTTCAAGACAACTATTAAGAAGTATTTCTTTATCTCTCGGGTCCGAACACATACTTGGGATCATATATTAAATGTGTTCCAATCTTCAAATATTAGGCTTTCCTCATTGAATTCAGCTCCTAGCGTAGTACTAGAAGGGAATTGGGTATCCCACTATGCAAGATCTAAATGGACTTCAATCCCACAACATTAGCCAACTTTTGCCGCCCTCCGGCTAATGCTTTTAATCAAGTGATATGGTCAAACTTTTGTTGTAACCTAACAAAATCCACATACACCACTTCATTCGTGATAAACCTCACGAAACACTATTTTTCTAAGGCATAAGTGTCTAGACTTTTACTTGTTTCAAATACATGCCTTAGTCAAAGACATCCCATCACTAGGGATCACCATGAACTTTCATCTTATTCATTATGACTTCAATCAATTTCCCTTTACAATCCTTTTATCCAAGGATTTACCAAGCTCTTATTATACCATAAGAATCTTGTAAGTACTCAAATCAATTGATTGGTTGGTCCATGCATATGTCCACCTTTCACAAGTAATCAATGTAATCTATAAATCATACACACTTGATAATGTATCCCCATTATCCTTGTGTACAAAATTATTACCATTACATTAGATAGTAAGATTATAATCATAAACATACCTTTGTCAATCCACTTCTAGAACCAAAAAGTAATGACAATAAGTTTATAATTTCCATAATCTCAACATCATTCTTTTGATCTAAGATACCTCATCTATACCAAGTGTTAAATCCAACAACTTGTAGATGCATAATCCTCTTGATCAATAGTAAACTCAATACAATTTTAATATGCTTTAAGGGTTTCATATTGTGAATTAAACCATAGCCCATGGTTGACTTTTACAAGTATCAAAGTACTTAGGCCACATCACAATAAATTATCCTAAACCTTGCTTGATGTTTTCATCACCATGCTATATTGGTCACTTGATGTAATATCATACACCATACCACCAATTTCCATGGCATACCGATACTCGAGACGATTAAGCAACATCTAATCCTTGTTCCATATCAAAATATATTCGTTTCACTAACTTGTACCATTTTGATAAATCATCAAATAGTTTGTGGACATATCTTATCAATGAATAAAGTCCTCATGGTCATTTTATTCAGTAACAAAATCAGTCACTTTTACAATCATACAATGTTGCCTTGTGATTTTTTCACGAATTATTATGATCTGTAAATAATCTAATAATTGTTACCAATTGTCTTTCCAACAATCATACTTTTAACAATGCCAAGGACCGACACAATAAAGATCATACCCATTAATTATTGGCAATCAACATTATTCCCATGTCTTTCTTTGAGTAACCGACAATCACTATACCAGATCAATATCAATTTTCATTAATCGTGTGATTGTCCAAGTTGCATGAGGCACATAAATCCAATAATTATACTATAAATTACTCATCCATAAATTATGATCAGAACCCACTATGATTATCAATGCATCCCATTTTTTTTAATCACAAATTCAAATTGGAGTATGATGAGATATAATACACCGAGTGATAACCGTTCAAAAGCGTCTTGAAAGTTTGGTGATCAATAAACATGCAACAATAATGGTTTTATATATACTTCAAATATTTAAACATAATCACCATACACAAAATTCCATGAGTAACTTTTTATGATTAACAAAAATCATATCATGTAATCAACAATATGCATTGAAAGCATGCAAACAGATTCATACGTGTTGTATTTAAAACAATAATACTTCACATGGCATTAAATCTGTGGTTATAATCCACCACAAATATAACCATATCTACATTTATATTCATATTTTAATTCTATCATGAATATAACAGAAAGTGGATAGAAAAGCGTACTCGGTATCGGTGGTTATTCCATCATAAGAATAATACTTGAAACATAAACTTCCAAGACATATATCCTAGATCTCCAACGAATATGCAACCCAAATATTCTTTATGAGGAAATGAACTTCCGTTTCATGCAAAATAAATGCATTGGTTCCAAAATTTAATAATCAATTGCGCCACTAACCACTATGCATCCCTTAAGATTTTATGTCCATATCATGATGATGATGACACATACATAAACTAACCGTTACGTATGCAACTACCAAAGTGATGAATAATCACTTTCCAAATCCCTTTTACAGAAGTGATAAACTATCACTTTCCATAATCATCATAATCATTATTAACATAAAACCTTCATGCCATATCCCTCAACTGTTTCACCGATTCCAATCATGATTCTTGCAGAAATACTCTATTAAATTGTTAGAAAAAAAATATGGATTAGTGGGTAAAGAATCAGTCACCGGATTGATACTAGAATCGTGTGAACACTTTCTTAATAGAGTATTTCGACCCACTTGGTCACGGTTTACACGAAATCACTATTAGGATAAGACTAGTATGAACAATCGTCTTGACCAAAAGATAATTGTTCCTTGCAATTGTAGATTGTATAAATCTGAAAGTTTTGTGTTGAAAGTGTGTTAGACATGTTCAAAATCTGGAACATTATGTAAAGTGTCTAACCATTCATATGGAAATGAATCCATTTATTTATAATGGGTCAAAAGGTGTCTTTGAAGAGTCACACCTTTTCATATGAACTCACATAATGCTTGGAATGTCACACCCATGTATTTGTGCTTAAACAAGTCTAAATACATGAAAAAACCGTTCATAAATGTCCTGGAATAACCCCATAACGTTTTGGGTTCAAATGTGCCTTTTGGGTTGAAAAGACATTTTTTCAGCGAATCAGTGTTAAGCCGCGCCGCGGGCTAACAAAGCATCACACTTCCAAATAGGCCAAAATGCTCGACCTCAAAACCATGCCATAAGCCACGACGCGAGGGATGAGGCCGCGCCGCGACCTAATGAAGCCAACAGCAACCTTGTTTTGAGCCATGGTTTTTCGCGCGTATGGCCTTTTCAAGTCGCATTTCGCATTCCTTAAGTTCCAAATGTTATTTTCAAGCTCACTAACATATCCTCAAACCATTTTACACTTTACGAACGTGCACTCCACACTCTCCAAATCCGTGTAGTGTTTCAATGGTTCGAGCACTTTCAACTTAGCAATCCAATCAACTAAAATGACGTTGGATCATGCTAAAATCACCAACATATACTTTTGTATTTAATGACCACCATAAAAAAAAAAAAAAAACGTATGACGAATAATTTAATAGTGGTATCCAAAAAGACAACTTGGATATACGCATATGTTTTTTTACAGCTGTTAAGATCACTTAGGGGAGACTTAACCACCCACGCGTTCATCTCCTACGCAATTATACCTCCTTCAACTGCGTACTTAGGAGGAAACCCGCATCAATTGTGGCGAATCCATAAAAATTTCTCACCGGGGGCGAATTTTTTTTTAAACGTAGGGATTTTTTTTGGCAAAATATAGAGTTTTTTGAGCAAAATTTGGAGGTTTTTGGGCAAAATACGAAGGCTTTGTAGCAAAATATGGAGTTTTTGGGGGCAAAATATGAAGGAATTTGATCAAGGTCGAGTGCAATGAGGGTGATGATTGGGGATGTTTAATGTTTGGGGGAACTTATGATCGTCTTTTGCCAACAACGGTCAATCAATCACCATGTCCCGGTCTTGAGTTCATTACCTTGTTTCGAACATTCAAAGCATCAAGGTCGCGGGCATGCTCACAAGTTATCCATAAAACTTGCAAGAATAGTCCGAGATCAACAACCTTCAAATGATGACATAAGCCTCCTATTTATAGGTTTCCCCAAGTGTGCGGATTGAGGTTATTGCAGGAACCTTTTTGTGACGCCCCGTACAAAACCATCGTGTACGATTCGTCATCAACAGGATCTTCACACGGTCAAACACTATATGCTGTTTGAAAACCAGTTTGCATTCATAAACGATAGCGTTTTACAAAAGATAACGTGCATCCTACGAATAGGAGCATAAACATAAGTATTTGACCCTAAGGTCGTTACAAAGCCATTGTTTGAAATTAACATAAACTACGAATGCAAAAGAAAAGTTCCATGAATGAGACATCTCTAGTAATGCAGCGGATAACTAATACAGCAGGTCTTTAACAGCAAGACAGTAAATCTAACAGCGGAAGCAAGAAACCTCTAGGCACCTGAGAAATACACGCTTAAAAGTCAACACGAATGTTGGTGAGCTATAGTTTAAGTTGTAACAGTAACGTAAGGTAGGCCACGAGATTTCAGTGTAACAAAACAGTATGAAAAGTATAAGTATAACCGTGGGCACCCGGTAACTAGACTTAACGTTTATAACCCCCTGAAAGTACACTTGGTGAGTGCGTATGTTCACGAAGTATTAAACACCCGTTAAATGCTAGCGCGACTAGCCCGAGTGGGGATGTCAAACCCTATGGATCCATATCTAAGATTCGCGTTCACCGGTTCAAAAACCAATGACTAAACGTTACCGTGCTAAGGGGAATGTTTATGCCGTTGTAAAACCCACACACATATAAAGTTTAAGTACTCGTGCCTATTATGTAAAACGTAAAAAGCGCATGTATTCTCAGTCCCAAAATAATTAAAGTAAAAAAGGATGCTATAACTCACAGTGAATAAGCAATACAAGTTGATACGAAAGTGTGCAAGTAGTAAGTCGGTCCGAAAGGTCGTCAACCTAAATCAAAGGTTACTAGGTCAGTAGGTTGTCTTTATAAATTCTAATAGTGTGTAAAATAAGTTTAAGTGTCATCATCATCATCATTCATCATCAAAAAGCTAAGTAAGTTTGACAAGAATAGAGATCGAAACAATAAGCTGACTTCGGTCAGCTGTTACGACCTCTACGTAAATCTAAAAGACACGTAATCAGTGGCTATGGCCCCGTATGTGAGTCCCCTAGTTGCTGACCAATTTCCAGAACCAAACTCATCTTCGTTTGACCGTGGCGACGGTTTAGGTGAGAGTAGGTCAGAAATTTTAGCACAACGTTAATAGGGTGTAATGAATTTCGGAAGGCCATAAATCCTAAACCGTAACTCGGATTAAGACGAGGTCTAAACGGAAAATCATCTACTTGAACCGAACTAACTGTAATTCAACTTTCCAGTAGAATATATGGTCTGATCAGATACCAAAAACAGTAGGTAAGTGCTCCGGTGGGGTTCTTAATGCTTGATGCTCATCACGGTTCTCATCCTTGATGCTTGTAGCTTCAAGTGTACAACTCGTTGATGGGTTAGCATCACCTTGACTAAGATTCCACCATCAACACACAATATGTTAAGACCAAGTAAGGATACAACTCAATCAAGAGTCTTAGATGGATGATGAACCAAGGTTACATCATATTCTTAGTCTTAACACAATTACAAGTCACATTTACAACTAAAGCTACAAACTTTACATCAATCAAACAAGTATGAACACAATCTAAGTCAAATGAGGTGATGGAACCCTAAGCTAGAGAGCTTGGATCCTATTCACACAAGTTACAAGGTTGCAAAGCTAGAAAGCTTGAACCTTTATTGTTCTTGAAGATCTTGAAGCATAAAGCTTGGATCTTTAAGTTACATGAAGATAACAAACACAAGTTTGAATCTTTTTAACAAAATAACAAGATCATAAGTTAGAAAACTTAGATCCAACAATAAGATATGAAGATTCAAGCTAGAAAGCTTGCATATTGGTTGTTCTTGAAGATCTTGAATCATAAAGCTTGGATCTTTAAGATACATGAAGATTACAAACACAAGTTTGAATCTTTTCAACAAAATAACATGATTAAAGCTAAAATAATCTAGATCTACAAAGTTGGTGAAGATTCAAAGCTAGAAAGCTTGAATCTTTCATGTTCTTGAAGGATTTATGCTTGAATCAACAATATGTAATCAAGATCAAAGCTAAAAAGCTTGATCTTTAATGATGATGATGACCACGAAATAGAAAGGAGAAGAAGAAGAAGAAAAAGCAAAACTTACAAGTTTCTAGAGTGAGAAAGACTAGAGAGAAGATAGGAGATTAAGTGTGTGTGAAATACAAATGAGAGCAAGTGTAAAATGGATGAAATGAAGCTAGTATTTATAGGCAAATGAGGGTGTGGGTGAGGCCATATGGCCGTTGGAAATGGGAGGGGGCAAGGGGGATAAAAAGTTGCTTTTTGGTTAATGGTTGTCTAAAGTAGGTACTTATGCTAGGATCCCATGTAACATTATGGATAATACTTGACATTTTTGCTAGCATGTTCCCTCTAATTAAATGGGTAATTGTCTTATATATTAATGGGTCACTAGTAATTAATAAGTGGGCTAATTAATTGGGCCACTAGCTAGAGTAGGGTGGGCTTAAGTCCAACAAGGTAGAAAGTCCAACAAGACTAACTAGTAAGCTTAATTAAATTTCTACACGTAATTAAGCATTCAAAAACCCAAGTAATTATTATTATAAAATAATAATTAATATTTCACAGTCATAATATTCCGGTTACGACAAAGGTCAAACGTGTGCGCAGTCCGCGGTTTATTCGAAACGTCAAGTAACACTAACGGTTATAAAGGCTTCCGGTGAACAAGTTAAGTATCCCACGTACTCTAAGGCACGTTTTATCATATAATTGGAAGTAAACCACGTATATCAAGTTTCCAGAGTATAAAGTAGCATAGTATGCACAAAATCACAGTTTCGCAAAAATACAAGGCACAAAAGCAAGTCGAAAAAGTCGGGTCGTTACATTACCCACCTGTTATTGGAAATTTCGTCCCGAAATTTAAGCTGATGGTGATGGAGTCGGGAAAAGGTGAGGATACTTCTGCATCATTTGATCCTCTCGTTCCCAGGTAAACTCAGGTCCACGCTTGGCATTCCATCAAACTCGGACAATTAGAATCTTATTGCGTTTCAAGGTTTTGACCTCACGGTCCATAATTTCGACAGGTTCTTCCATGAAGTGGAGTTTGTCATCAATCGTAAGTTCTTCCAATGGTATGACAAGTTCCGGTGGAGCAAGGCACTTCTTCAAATTTGATACATGGAAGGTAGGATGAACAACACTCAACTGAGTAGGAAGATCCAGACGATAAGCAACGGGTCCAACACGTTCCAAAATTTCAAAAGGACCAATATATCGCGGGTTTAACTTTTCGCGCTTTCCAAAACGAATTACACCTTTCCAAGGTGCGACCTTCAACATGACTCTCTCACCCACGTTGAATTCGAAGTCTTTACGTTTAAGATCAGCATAACTCTTTTGGCGATCGCGGGCCGTCTTAAGTCTCGCCTGAATCTGAGAAATCTTCTCCGTCGTTTCATGGACTATCTTGGGTCCGGTGATTTTCACTTCGCCTAAATCGGCCCAACAAATAGGAGAACGACACTTGCGGCCATACAACGCTTCAAAAGGCGCGGCTTTAATACTCGTATGATAACTGTTGTTGTAAGAGAATTCGGCTAGCGGCAGATGCCTTTCCCAAGACTTCCCGAAGTCAATAACACAGGCACGCAACATGTCTTCCAAAGTCTGAATCGTTCGTTTGCTCTGACCGTCGGTCTGGGGGGTGATACGCGGTGCTCATGTCGAGACGAGTTCCCAAGGCTTCTTGCAAAGAACGCCAGAATCTGGAAGCAAAACGGGGATCGAGATCTGAAATAATTGTTGAGGCACACCATGATGAGATACAACCTCTTTGATGTATAGTTGAGCAAGTCTCTCCATTGTATCTATTTCTTTCACTGCTAGGAAATGAGCAGATTTGGTAAGACGGACAACGATAATCCAGATTGTATTGTATCTGCCCACCGTTTTTGGTAGCTTCGTGATGAAATCCATCGTAATTGCTTCCCATTTCCATTGTGGGATTTCTGGTTGTTGGAGTAATCCAGATGGCCTCTGATGTTCAGCCTTAACCTTCAAGCAAGTCAAACACCTCCCAACATAAGTTGCAACATCCTTCTTAAGATTTGGCCACCAATACTGTTCCTTAAGATCGTGGTACATTTTTCCGGCTCCTGGATGAATCGAATATCTCGACTTGTGGGATTCATCAAGTATAAGGCTTCGTAAATCTCCATAACGAGGTACCCAAATTCTTCCGGCATAACATCGGAGTCCAGACTCCTTAACCTCGAATTTAGAGACCAGGATGTTCAGGTATTCAAGAGATATGTTCTCCTCCTTGAGAGCCTCTCCTTGGGCTACTCGGATCTGGCTATGGAGGTTCGAATGGATGGTGATGTTCAGAGCCAGAACACGAAGAGGTACCGTTCTCTCCTTTCGACTTAAAGCGTCGGCTACAACATTGGCCTTACCAGGATGGTAACGAAGTTCATAATTATAGTCGTTCAACGTCTCAATCCATCGTCGTTGTCTCATGTTCAGGTGTTTCTGGTCAAAGATGTGTTGGAGACTTTTGTGATCGGTGAATATGGTACTCTTTGTCCCATAAAGATAGTGTCTCCACAACTTCAAAGCGAAGACAACGGCTCCAAGTTCGAGATCATGGGTAGTGTAGTTTTGCTCATGAATCTTCAGCTGACGAGATGCATAAGGAATGACCTTCGTTCTTTGCATCAAGACACAACCAAAACCATTCTTCGAAGCATCGCAGTACACAACGAAGTCGTCACTGCCTTCAGGAAGAGATAGGATAGGTGCGGTGGTTAGCTTCTATTTCGGGGTTTAAAATGCTGCTTCTTGTTCAATTTCTCAAACGAACTTCTTCCCTTTGTGAGTCAGTGCGATCAAAGGACGCGCAATCAACGAAAAACCTTCAATAAACCTTCTGTAGTAACCGGCAAGACCTAGAAATTGGCGGATGTGAGTCAGAGTAGTGGGTGTCTCCCACTTGGTAATAGCCTCGATCTTGGCGTGATCAACTTTGATACCTTGATTACTCACAATATGACCCAGAAATTGGACTTCCTTCAGCCAAAATTCACACTTGTAGAATTTGGCATAAAGCTGCTCTCGTCTCAAGAGTTCAAGCACCAACCGAAGATGTTGCTCATGTTCTTCTTCGCTCTTGGAGTAGATGAGGATATCATCTATGAAGACGATAACGAACTTATCCAGGTATGGCTTGCATACACGATTCATGAGGTCCATGAACACAGCTGGTGCGTTGGTTAATCCGAACGGCATCACGAGAAACTCGTAATGACCATAGCGGGTTCTAAAAGCAGTCTTCATCACATCACTCTCTTTCACCCTCAACTGGTGGTAACCGGATCGCAAATCGATCTTAGAGTACACGCTCGATCCTTGTAGCTGATCAAAAAGATCGTCAATTCGGGGAAGAGGATATCGATTCTTGATTGTCAATTTGTTGAGTTCGCGGTTGTCGATACACATGCGGAAGGATCCGTCCTTCTTCTTCACGAATAAAACGGGCGCGCCCCAAGGCGATGAGCTCGGTTGGATAAACCCTCGGTCGAGAAATTCCTGAAGTTGACTCTGCAATTCTTGCAGTTCTGAAGGTGCCAGACGATAAGGCGCACGAGCTACGGGTGCAGCTCTCGGCACTAGATCGATTTGGAACTCCACTGCTCTGGGTGGCGGTAATCCAGGCAACTCTTCCGGAAAGACGTCAGGGAATTCATTCACGATTTGCACGTCATTCACAATCTTCTCTTCTGATTCTAAAGCCTTCACGTGTGCTAAAACAGCAAGTCGTCCTTTATTCATGATCTTCGGCACTTTCATACAACTAATGAGGTTCAGTTTCGAGTTACATCTCTCTCCGTAAATAGTCAATGGCTCATCGTCTCCTTGTGGTATACGAAGAGCTTTATCTCCACAGATAATATCGGCCCTTACTTTAGTCAACCAGTCCATGCCGACAATCACGTCAAAGCTTCCCAATTTGATTGGCATCAAGTCAATTTCGAAATCCACGCCAGCTATGTTAATAATAGCTCCTCGACCAATTTGGTCAACTTTCTCAAGTTTCCCATTGGCTACCTCAACTAGCATATTGTCCTCTAAAGGCACTAATGACCAATCTATCTTAGAGCAAAAGTTTCTACAGACATAGCTTCTATCGACACCAATATCAAATAGGACAGAGGCTAATAGATTGTTGATAGTGAATATACCTGTAACCAAGTCGGGGTTCTCACGGGCATCCCTTGCGTTCACATTGAAAGCTCTTCCACGCGGTTGTCCTCCGTCCTTTCACTTGTTGGGACACTCATTCCTAAGGTGGCCCTGCTGTCCACACTCATAGCATTTCCTTGGTCCGTTTGGGTTTGTCCTCATAGCTGGGAGGGGAATCTTGCAGTTCTTGCCAACGTGCCCGATCCTGTTGCACTTTTCACACACCGCATTACAGTACCCGGTATGGTGCTTGTAGCACCTCTTGCACTGTGGTAGACTACCCTTGTAGTTGGGGTTCGAGCTAGTGTTCGGGTTGGGGTTCCTTCCGGCGTTAGGCTTCTTAGCGGGGGTTTGATCATAGGTTCTCCCCTTGTTGTTGTAGTCCCACTTACGCTTCTCACCACTGGCTCCCGATTCGAATTTAGCCTTTTCCGGTTCTTTGCTGATAATTTAGTTCATAAGGGTATGCGCCATGCGCATAGCTGCCGGGACGTTGGGTGGATTAGAAGAGGTGACATTTCCTTAAATGGACTTGGAAAGTCCCCACAAGTAGCGTTCCATTCTCTTAAATTCCGGGGTGACCATCGTGGGACACATCAGCGCTAATTCCAGATACCTACGGTTGTAACCATCAAGATCGTTGCCCACAAGCTTTAACTCCCAGAACTCAGCCTCCATCTTCTGTATCTCTGTCCTGGGGCAGTACTCTTCGATCATGGCCCCCTTGAATTCTTCCCACGGAATGCATAAGCCTCATCAATACCCTTAGCTTGAGCCAGTGTGTTCCACCAGGTTAGGGCGCCGTCTGACAGCGTACATGAGGCATACTTGGTTTTGTTCGCCTCTGAGCAGTTGCTGACGCGGAACACATCTTCTAATTTCTCAAACCACCTAGTCAAACCAAATGGCCCCTCAGTGCCACTAAAGTTGTGGGGCTTGCAGCTTTGAAACTCTTTGTAAGTGCAACCGTTCTGGATGTTCTGGTTAACTGGTGGGGTTAGGGGAATAACATTTGCCATGGCTGCGGCTACTCGTTCCGCAATCATTTCCTCAATTTGTGCTGCTGTGGGAGTTGCTCTTCCGTTTGCCATTGCTCTTCTAAACAGAAATTTTGACTTAAGACAAAATCCAGCATTTAATATATAATAATACAGTATATGATAAACAGGGGAACAACACAATGCATGCCAATTAAGTAACGCAACCAGGTACAAATACCGCAAAACCAACATACAGTAACGTAAATAGAACATTGTGCAAGGATTAAACAATACAAAGTTCCATTTGTTAATAAAGAGTTGCATACATTCGCATAGGTTCGCACAATACATAAGTAAAACATGAACTACAAACGAGATTACATAATGAAATCTACTACAAAGCCCTATGGTGACGGTGGGTAAAGGATGTCCATTACGTGGGACATCTGGTCCTCGAGCTCAGTTACCCGAGCACGGAGGATCTCCACCTCCCTCGTCAGTTCCTCGACAGAGGGAGGGGCTGGCAGAGCAGGCGGTGCTGCTGGTGCAGGTGGTGCCGGTGGTGCAGATGGTCCAGCACCAGAAGCAGATGCTGCATAGCGATAAGGCTTACGCACAAAAGGATCAGCAGGGTAAGGCACAACCCGCTTACGGGTGGTAGCCCTATGACGCTGACCATGTGCGTCAGTGAACGCTCGACCTCTGTTGATCCCCAGAATAACGGTGCCATCGAAACGGTACCGCTTCTTTGGCGGGGTGGAGGGTGGTTGTACAGGTGCATCATCAGGGTCCTCCTCGTCGGAGTCATCGTCACTAGAGTCGTCTGTGGATGAGTCGTCGGATGATGAATCGTCGAAAACAGCTGGAGGTGGCGGCGCTCGACGACCGGTAGTCATGATCCGGTATCTGAAAGGTGGGATCGGTATGACACGTCCATCAGGAAGGCGTCGGCATCAATGGTTATGCTCATTAGGGAACGGAACGTCCCCGTATTCCCCGGGAATCACAACACCACCGGAGCGGGGCTGTGGCTCCGAGGGTCCTGGGGCAAGTAGAGCTGCAATCTCCGGGGGGTCCTGGGCTCCGTCTGAGGTAACCACTGGGGCAGGCGTATGGCTGCTGGTTCTGGAGGATGAAGCGCCGGGGTCACTGGTGGGTGTCACCGATGGGATCAGAGGATCGGCAACAGTGGCAGGTGAAGTGGTTGAAGAGTCTGAATCGCTGCCCAAAATGATGACAGGTGGAATATCCGACATCTGAACAGGGAAAAATAACTTTTCCATGTCAGTAAGTCATAAAGCAAGCACGTATTAGGCACTACAGCAACCTAGCATGACAGTAATAATAACAGTGCTAAACATAAATAACATGTGAAAGCAGATAGTAATCATGCAATAGCGGAAATAAGCATACAACAAGTTCGCATGGCAGTGAAGATAAGCAATAGCATGTAGTAAGATCATACAGCTGAAAATGTAGACAAAAGCATGCAGTAAGTTTCGCAGAAACAAGTAAACTAGCAAGTTGTAGAATAGTCCTATTAGTGAATCCTACTTAGGTTCGGTCTAGACTCACTAATGCAACCTAATTCCCTACAACCAATGCTCTGATACCAAATGTGACGCCCCATACAAAACCATCGTGTACGATTTGTCATCAACAGGATCTTCACACGGTCAAACACTATATGCTATTTGAAAACTAGTTTGCATTCATAAACGATAGCATTTTACAAAAGATAACGTGCATCCTACGAATAGGAGCATAAACATAAGTATTTGACCCTAAGGTCGTTACAAAGCCATTGATTGAAATTAACATAAACTACGAATGCAAAAGAAAAGTTCCATGAATGAGACATCTCTAGTAATGCAGCGGATAACTAATACAGCAGGTCCTTAACAGCAAGACAGCAAATCTAACAACGGAAGCAAGAAACCTCTAGGAACCTGAGAAATACACGCTTAAAAGTCAACACGAATGTTGGTGAGCTATAGTTTAAGTTGTAACAGTAACGTAAGGTAGGCCACGAGATTTCAGTGTAACAAAACAGTATGAAAAGTATATGTATAACCGTGGGCACCCGGTAACTAGACTAAACGTTTATAACCCCCTGAAAGTACACTTGGCGAGTGCGTATGTTCACAAAGTATTAAACACCCGTTAAATGCTAGCGCGACTAGCCCGAGTGGGGATGTCAAACCCTATGGATCCATATCTAAGATTCGCGTTCACCGGTTCAAAAACCAATGACTAAACGTTACCGTGCTAAGGGGAATGTTTATGCCGTTGTAAAACCCACACACATATAAAGTTTAAGTACTCGTGCCTAGTATGTAAAATGTAAAAAGCGCATGTATTCTCAGTCCCAAAATAATTAAAGTAAAAAGGGATGCTATAACTCACAGTGAATAAGCAATACAAGTTGATACGAAAGTGTGCAAGTAGTAAGTCGGTCCGAAAGGTCGTCAACCTAAATCAAAGGTTACTAGGTCAGTAGGTTGTCTTTATAAATTCTAATAGTGCATAAAATAAGTTTAAGTGTCATCATCATCATCATTCATCATCAAAAAGCTAAGTAAGTTTGACAAGAATAGAGATCAAAACAATAGGCTGACTTCGGTCAGCTGTTACGACCTCTACGTAAATCTAAAAGACACGTAATCAGTGGCTATGGCTCCGTATGTGAGTCCCCTAGTTGTTGACCAATTTCCAGAACCAAACTCATCTTCGTTTGACCGTGGCGACGGTTTAGGTGCGAGTAGGTCAGAAATTTTAGCACAACGTTAATAGGGTGTAATGACTTTCGGAAGGCCATAAATCCTAAACCGTAACTCGGATTAAGACGAGGTCTAAACAAAAAATCATCTACTCGAACTGAACTAACTGTAAATCAACTTTCCAGTAGCCCAGATGGTCTGACCAGATACGAAAAACAGAAGGTAAGTGCTCCGGTGGGGTTCTTAATGCTTGATGCTCATCACGGTTCTCATCCTTGATGCTTGTAGCTTCAAGTGTACAACTCGTTGGTGGGTTAGCATCACCTTGACTAAGATTCCACCATCAACACACAATATGTTAAGACCAAGTAAGGATACAACTCAATCAAGAGTCTTAGATGGATGATGAACCATGGTTACATAATATTCTTAGTCTTAACACAATTACAAGTCACATTTACAACTAAAGCTACAAACATTACATCAATCAAACAAGTATGAACACAATCTAATTTAAATGAGGAGATGGAACCCTAAGCTAGAGAGCTTGGATCCTATTCACACAAGTTACAAGGTTGCAAAGCTAGAAAGCTTGAACCTTTATTGTTCTTGAAGATCTTAAAGCATAAAGCTTGGATCTTTAAGTTACATGAAGATAACAAACACAAGTTTGAATCTTTTTAACAAAATAACAAGATCATAAGTTAGAAAACTTAGATCCAACAATAAGATATGAAGATTCAAGCTAGAAAGCTTGCATCTTGGTTGTTCTTGAAGATCTTGAAGCATAAAGCTTGGATCTTTAAGATACATGAAGATTACAAACACAAGTTTGAATCTTTTCAACAAAATAACATGATTAAAGCTAAAATAATCTAGATCTACAAAGTTGGTGAAGATTCAAAGCTAGAAAGCTTGAATCTTCCATGTTCTTGAAGGATTCATGCTTGAATCAACAAGATGTAATCAAGATCAAAGTTAAAAAGCTTGATCTTTAATGATGATGATGACCACGAAATAGAAAGGAGAAGAAGAAGAAGAAAAAGCAAAATTTACAAGTTTCTAGAGTGAGAAAGACTAGAGAGAAGATAGGAGATTAAGTGTGTGTGAAATACAAATGCGAGCAAGGGTTAAATGGATGAAATGAAGCTAGTATTTATAGGCAAATGAGGGTGTGGGTGAGGCCATATGGCCGTTGGAAATGGGAGGGGGTAAGGGGAACAAAAAGTTGCTTTTTGGTTAATGGTTCTCTAAAGTAGGTACTTATGCTAGGATCCCATGTAACATTATGGATAATACTTGACATTTTTGCTAGCATGTTCCCTCTAATTAAAATTTATGCATTTATGTAATATTATAACTAATAACCTATAAGTAATAAATAAAAAGTGACATTTATATAAATAATAAAACAATTGGGAACTAAATATATACAAGTCATGAATTAGTAAAAAGAAAATAATACTTATCATGTAGTAAATGTAAAAATAATAATAATAATAATAATAGTAATAATAATGAGACTAAAAAAATATTACATCCTTATGTTGACTAAAAATAAAGTATAAACTAGTACATCCTTATGTTGACTAATTATAAACTAGTACCACCTATTTTTGACTAAAAATTATAAAACAAAATAAAATCATTAATTAGAACATCCTTATGTTGACTAACACTCTAATACTTGCACTATATAAACACTCTTAGACTCCTAGTTTCTCATTCACAAATCACACCAAAATCCTCTTTCAAAAACAATCTCTCCCTTTCCCTCTCTTGTGGTATTCGAATCTTCAAGCTTGTTCTTCGTGTTCTTCAAGATTCTTCAAGGAGTTCTTCAAGATTTTCAAGGCTTTGATCTTCCATCTTCATCGTGTTCATCTTTTCTTTGTTAATTATCTTGAATCTTCAAAGGTATAACATAAACCCTAAACTATTTACATAAACTTTGATCTTTGTTAATTCATATTCATATTATAAACTTGTTATTCATAAGTATATACATAAACACACCTAGATTTATATATACATATATACATGTAAAAAAATATATTATATATATATATATATATATATATATATATATATATATATATATATATATATATATATATACATATATATACGAATTATATATACATATACATATTAAAACCTTAAACCCTAATTACACCTAAACTATAATTCTTAAACCCTAATTAATTAAACTCTAAACATTTATGAAACCCTAGGACATTAATTACTAAACCCTAGTTATTAATTACTACTTTAATTAACTAACCCTAATTAATGAAACCCTAATACTACTTATACTAGTACTTAACATGTATACACTATTACTATTACTAGCACCTATAACCTACTACTTATATTGTAGCACAAAAACATTTTGGGATATGTATTAGAGATGTATAGATCTTCGAACTTTCTTGACGAATGGTTTCTATGAGATTCTAGGCAGTGAGTTTGGATTTCCGATTTAAAGGGTCCTATGGCTCAAGTCCCTAGATCTAAATTAGCCATTAGAAGGGAAAGGGGTGATTGGAGGTTTATCTAATACGGCAAGTATCCTAAAATGGAAAAAACTGATAAAAGTAGAAACTCTCTAGTCATAGAAACTTAGTAAAATAAGAAACTTTCTAAAAATAGAAACTTTATAAAAATAATAACTTACTAGGAATAGAAACTTAGTAAAACAAACTATACTTAAACACATACTTAAACTTAAACATGGGCAAAAAACTTAAATACTCTTAAATGTCAATAGGTTGACTTTCCTGCTCACTCGTTCAACTCTTTATTCCGAGGAATAACTCTCTCTCTACTTACTAAGGTGAATTCATAGCCCCACTCTTTATTGCTAGCAAACTTATTTAATTTATTTGGGGTGAGACACATGCTGCTTTTACTATTTACAATTTAGACACAAGTACCAACTGCTAAAACTATGCTATACCCGGCTATGTCCGACTAAGTCCCTACAGTGATATTTTTAAGTGCTGCGGCATGCTTATTTATTGGGGGTAGGCCTATCGGGAGTAACGTCCCCGATACTTTTGACCGCGATGTCTTTGTATTACTTAATAATGATTTAAACATGGTGATAAGGTACTGCCAACTTATCATCGGGGCAACAAAATGAACGTTTAGTCTAAATATCACGCACTGGCATAACTTTTTGATCCTGCGGGAGATCAACGTTACAAACTAAATCTTGTGGTCTAAAACAATGATAACTACTTTTGTTAAACCTATGAATTTCACTCAACCTTTTTGGTTGACACTTTAGCATGTTTTGTCTCAGGTGCTGTGTGATTCAAGCTTTCTTATCTACTACTTATGTGATGCTACCTGGACTTAGGATCAAGAGATATCGCATTTATTACCTCTGCATATGAACAATTACTTTATCGTTATTTCCATTATTGTAACGACATTTCATTTTCTGCTGCGTACTCAATAAAGTTAAATTTTCTCATTTAGTATTGTTCTCGTATTATAATATGTTGGTTTATTTGATATTAGTAACGTTTCTTCCAGACCCTATTGGGAGGACGTTACAGATTGGTATCAGAGCATAACCAGGCTGTTATAGAGAACCAGGATTTCATTTTTATGTGTGCCTTACTTGCTAGCTAGGGTGCCTTAGCAATCTAGGAAACTATAACCTTTCCTGCCTTACACTTAAAGCACTTAGGATTGCCTTATAATCTTAACAATCATGCTTTACCAAACTTGACTTAAAGATTCTAATCAAAATCTCTTTCCTAATGTAGGACTACAACTTTTCTTGACCATAGTGCCTTTAATAGTTGCCTTTAACTGTTAAATGCTACACTATACTTTAGAAACTTTACTTATCTTAGAATGGCGAGCTAATCTAAGAACCCTGCTCACTTTCCTGAGTACTATCCAATTACACCACCGCATCTAAATGCGACACAATGATTTCAGAAATTCTTGACATTCATAAGTCATCTATCATGGTTATGTGTATTACATATGTATTACATGAAATATTATCCATGATTTTGAAACTCTTATAATTGTTACTACTCACACACAAACGTATATAACTCCCTGTTATATCACGTACCTATATGCCTTATGCCTTTATGCATCGGTTTGTGAATCGAAAAATGTCATTGGGTTATCACAGTATACGAATTGAAAGTCTTTAATCAAAAGATTATTAGATTACATACTTATCACTTTATGATCTCGACACGTCATACTGCCATTATTAAAGTATAGACACATCATATCTTATTATATCTTATCGTATCTATCCCAATAGATTTTGTCTAACACTTTTCCTAAATTCCCTCCGTAAATTACGGAAATCTTTTTGCTATATACACGTATTCGAGGAGACGAATATATCATCCAGTATTCAACACTAATATCATATCAAAAACCCTAATTCCAAACACATAATATGGATTCCTCGAACTCTTCGAGCTCCAATGGCAGCGTAACCGGAATGAACCAACCAATCATCCATCATCTATTTTGGATGAATTGGGGATGGGTTCGTAGTAAACTTAATCAATGGAGACAAGAAGAAGGTGAACCCTTCCACCAACCGAATTCACCTCTTGGTGAAGAACCTGAAGCACTTACTGGCGAACTCGTTCGGAACACTATTTTCACCCTCATTTCCAGGATATTCAGTCACGAATATATAATATCTAAAATTTTAGATCTTATTCATCCACTTGTCCGAACCGCCAATCATCCCGGAATAATAGAAGAAGTCAACGAGCTTCGCGCTCGAGTAGTGGCTCTGGAGAATATGGTGCGAAACCTACGAACACCAGCAGCAGCACCAGCAGCATAACCAGTACCACCAGTACCATAGGCATCACCACCAACATCACCACCAACATCACCAGCTTCACCAACGACAACATCCGCATTCCACGCCTCAACATCACACTCAGTACCTCAAACATCAACATCATACGCCCCATAGATACCAAGGAATATTAGTAATAATGAGTTAAGATGTATTGACTCATTCTTCCTGAAGAATTACATATGTATACTTTATATATATGGATTGGAACAATAATAAATCTTTTCGTACTAAGCTATTACGTGTGAATCTTAACTAGTATGTACTACATGGTTAATTCATATCACAATATGCTATGATGTACATCTTTTGTTAATAACTTAACAATCGTTAATCATTGCTTCAATACAATAAACTCCATTTCGTAATAAACCAAGTGTATTACTCAAATACATGATTGATTGTATACTTTAATTTTTGATGTACTCGAAACTTTCTAGAAAATATCATTAGTGCCTTATGAATTTCACAAGAATTCCAAGAGCACCAACATCATATACCGAAGTATATCAATAACAATGAACGATGAAGTATTAATTCATAACTTCATTAGCGAAATATTTCACGACAATTATGAAATCTCTAAGGTTTTGGAGATTATTTATTCTCGTTTCAACAGCAAATCAAATGAGTTTAATATTATATTAGCTCATTAAAACCATGATTACATCTGAAGAATACATATATGAACGTATATCTTCTCTTTTGTACAAACTGTTAATTGTAAAAAATATTTTAACGGGTAGGTAAAACCCGAGAGATATTCATATCTCATATAAATATGTTACATTGTACATTCTTCCATTCTGATTCAGCAGTTGTTAACTATACTACTTACATTCACATGATATATGTATATGTTCACCAAAGAAAAACCATTTTCATACAAATTCAGTTACATACTCTGATTTTGACATATCGGAACTTAAGTAAAGCTTTAGCAAGTGTTATCTTCCTAAAGATCACTACATTCACGAATTATATTCATTCGTATTCTATGATGAATTATCAAATCAAACCACCGAACTTACCATTCCTTACTTTTGAAAATCACAACATTTCTTCGTCAAC
Source organism: Rutidosis leptorrhynchoides (assembly GCF_046630445.1). Classification (NCBI taxonomy): domain Eukaryota; kingdom Viridiplantae; phylum Streptophyta; class Magnoliopsida; order Asterales; family Asteraceae; genus Rutidosis; species Rutidosis leptorrhynchoides. The sequence goes on along the minus strand of NC_092335.1, from coordinate 420,341,798 downwards.
CGTTAGATCCATTGATGGATGCATCTTACGCTTAAACACTTCAAATTCAAAATTCTTGAAAACATCCTTTGAATCTTGACGATCGCAATCAGCGTTTAATCATCTAAAAATGAAATTTCTTGAAACCATTTCGGAATGATAACCGATGATTCAAATATGGCTGCATTAAATGCAGAGGAAACAGAAAAATTGTAGATGCTCTTAAGGGCCAACAGTTTGATAATAAAGAATGGTACGTTGGAAAAGCTCAAAAGAAAATTTGGAACTGAAAAACGGATTGAGCTAACCATGGAGGAGACCAAGGACAAACACAAGGGCCAAACCCTATATTCAAATAATCCAGGTAATTTTGGATCCGGTGAAATCTTTAGAGAATATCTTGCTCCGAAGTCATGTTAAAAGCTTGCGAAAAATTTTTCTTCATCAACTTTCGAACTTAGAAATTCCAAAATATCATCATAAATATCCTCTATATTTCGGAAGATATCTTCATAATGATTCATGTTCGCAATTAAGTATCTCTTTGCGATATCTTTATAAAGGAAACTGTTTTAGTTTCTATATTCTGTAAAATTCGAGTTTAAATTATAAATGCTTTGAAGAAGTGTTGGGAATTGAAGCATGAGTTAGTATAATATAATGACGTCAGGCCAACGTGATTATATTACAGTAAGTCATGCTAAGTTTTTAATGGAAGATGATGATTCATAGATTTTATAATCATCATTTTCCATGTTACACGACTCTTACATTCTATTTAACCTCTAAACATATCAAGAAAATATTTTTCTTGATGATTCGGTCTTTTCCGAATATTCTGGTAATATGACAAATCAAATCGTGCTATTACCTTTCCTTTCTACTTTATATATTATGATCATTCGAAACTTCATACCTATGAATTCTGGACCATTACTCGCTTGACTTGAAGTCGGGAAGAAGAAACAAAAGCATAAAGCTCCGACATATAAGGGAAAATATAAAGCCCGATAACGACTCCGAAATTACAAACCGTGTATATCAATGCGTATAGCAATATAAAGACACGTGATAATTAAAAACACTATAACCCCAAGAGCATAGTAGAAGTAAACAGATTCCTCTGGCGGTAAAATATAAAGAAGAATGACTGCATAGATGGTCAATATAATAACCAGGATCAGAACTGGATTAAGCATTTTCTTAATCTTTAGGAAGTTTGAATTGAGAAAGAAAGTATAGAAGTGGTGAAGATAATGAAACGAAAGAAGCTAATTTATAGCAAAACTCCAAACACATCAATCGAGGCAAATCACCGCATTTAATCAAACAAATCTCAAAATTTCGTAAATACCGGAGAATCAAATCTTATAGATTACGAAGATTTCCTTTAATTCCTTGAATTCCGGAAATCAATCGTGACTACGTCAAAAGTTAAGGCGAACATTTAATTTTCTCATTTCACTCTTTTATGATAGCTTCATTTATACTCTTCCTATAAACGAATCGTTTTATCCATATTATTCAATAGTGATAAAACTTTATTTTTCAACTTATATTCATCATTAAAATATTCTTGTTGTAAACAATGAAGATCTCTATCAAATTTCATGACTGTAATTTTCACGAACTCCTCTTTGTTTGTCTGCCCTAATATTGTGGCATAAAATGCTCAAGGTTTTAAATGAGCTCAATACTATTCATAACACATTTCATGTATCCAATTTACTGAAATGACTTGTATAACATCATCATTTTGAATGATCTTCGCATTAATGATAAAATGCACTTCGTTGAATAACCTATAGAAATCATGGAAGGAGAGGTCAAACAAACGCGTAAAAGCAATATACCTATCGTTAAAGTCCGTTGGAATTCGCGTAGGGGCCCCGAATATACCTGGGAACGCAAAGACCATATGAAATGGAAATATCCCCATCTCTTCTCAACTGCTAATGCAAACGAGGAAACTACCTAAAAACTTCGGGACGAAGTTTTCAATAACGGGGAGGTACTATAACGACCCTCATTTTTCCATTCTATATTTTTCCAATATTAAAAGCCCAAACAATATAATTAAAACTTAATGATTAAACTTTAATCAACAATTGTTAAGTGTTAAGAGTTAGAAAACATATTAATTAACTTTGTACAAAAATTGACAAGTTAATAAAAGATGAAAATAATAAACTGTTAGTCGACACTCACTGCTAATTAAAATTTATGCATTTATGTAATATTATAACTAATAACCTATAAGTAATAAATAAAAAGTGACATTTATATAAATAATAAAACAATTGGGAACTAAATATATACAAGTCATGAATTAGTAAAAAGAAAAAAATACTTATCATGTAGTAAATGTAAAAATAATAATAATAATAATAATAATAGTAATAATAATGAGACTAAAAAAATATTACATCCTTATGTTGACTAAAAATAAAGTATAAACTAGTACATCCTTATGTTGACTAATTATAAACTAGTACCACCTATTGTTGACTAAAAATTATAAAACAAAATAAAATCATTAATTAGAACATCCTTATGTTGACTAACACTCTAATACTTGCACTATATAAACACTCTTAGACTCCTAGTTTCTCATTCACAAATCACACCAAAATCCTCTCTCAAAAACAATCTCTCCCTTTCCCTCTCTTGTGGTATTCGAATATTCAAGCTTGTTCTTCGTGTTCTTCAAGAATCTTCAAGGAGTTCTTCAAGATTTTCAAGGCTTTGATCTTCCATCTTCATCGTGTTCATCTTTTCTTTGTTAATTATCATGAATCTTCAAAGGTATAACATAAACCCTAAACTATTTACATAAACTTTGATCTTTGTTAATTCATATTCATATTATAAACTTGTTATTCATAAGTATATACATAAACACACCTAGATTTATATATACATATATACATGTAAAAAAATATATTTTATATATATATATATATACATATATATACGAATTATATATACATATACATATTAAAACCTTAAACCCTAATTACACCTAAACTATAATTCTTAAACCCTAATTAATTAAACTCTAAACATTTATGAAACCCTAGGACATTAATTACTAAACCCTAGTTATTAATTACTACTTTAATTAACTAACCCTAATTATTGAAACCCTAATACTACTTATACTAGTACTTAACATTTATACACTATTACTATTACTATTACTAGCACCTATAACCTACTACTTATATTGTAGCACAAAAACATTTTGGGATATGTATTAGAGATGTATAGATCTTCGAACTTTCTTGACGAATGGTTTCTATGAGATTCTAGGCAGAGAGTTTGGATTTCCGATTTAAAGGGTCCTATGGCTCAAGCCCCTAGATCTAAATTAGCCATTCGAAGGGAAAGGGGTGATTGGAAGCTTATCTAATACGGCAAGTATCCTAAAATGGAAAACACTGATAAAAGTAGAAACTCTCTAGTCATAGAAACTTAGTAAAATAAGAAACTTTCTAAAAATAGAAACTTTATAAAAATAGTAACTTACTAGGAATAGAAACTTAGTAAAACAAACTATACTTAAACACATACTTAAACTTAAACATGGGCAAAACACTTAACTACTCTTAAATGTCAATAGGTTGACTTTCCTGCTCACTCGTTCAACTCTTTATTCCGAGGAATAACTCTCTCTCTACTTACTAAGGTGAATTCATAGCCCCACTCTTTATTGCTAGCAAACTTATTTAATTTATTTGGGGTGAGACACATGCTGCTTTTACTATTTACAATTTAGACACAAGTACCAACTGCTAAAACTATGCTATACCCGGCTATGTCTGACTAAGTCCCTACAGTGATATTTTTAAGTGCTGCGGCATGCTTATTTATTGGGGGTAGGCATATCGGGAGTAACGTCCCCGATACATTTGACCGCGATGTCTTTGTATTACTTAATAATGATTTAAACATGGTGATAAGGTACTGCCAACTTATCATCGGGGCAACAAAACGAATGTTTAGTCTAAATATCACGCACTGGCATAACTTTTTGATCCTGCGGGAGATCAACGTTACAAACTAAATCTTGTGGTCTAAAACAATGATAACTACTTTTGTTAAACCTATGAATTTCACTCAACCTTTTTGGTTGACACTTTAGCATGTTTTGTCTCAGGTGCTGTTTGATTCAAGCTTTCTTATCTACTACTTATGTGATGCTACTTGGACTTAGGATCAAGAGATATCGCATTTATTACCTCTGCATATGAACAATTACTTTATCGTTATTTCCATTATTGTAACGACATTTCATTTTCCGCTGCGTACTCAATAAAGTTAAATTTTCTCATTTAGTATTGTTCTCGTATTATAATATGTTGGTTTATTTGATATTAGTAACGTTTCTTCCAGACCCTATTGGGAGGACGTTACAGATTGGTATCAGAGCATAACCAGGCTGTTATAGAGAACCAGGATTGCATTTTTATGTGTGCCTTACTTGCTAGCTAGGGTGCCTTAGCAATCTAGGAAACTATAACCTTTCCTGCCTTACACTTAAAGCACTTAGGATTGCCTTATAATCTTAACAATCATGCTTTACCAAACTTGACTTAAAGATTCTAATCAAAGTCTCTTTCCTAATGTAGGACTACAACTTTTCTTGACCATAGTGCCTTTAATTGTTGCCTTTAACTGTTAAATGCTACACTATACTTTAGAAACTTTACTTATCTTAGAATGCCGAGCTAATCTAAGAACTCTGCTCACTTTCCTGAGTACTATCCAATTACACCACCGCATCTAAATGCGACACAATGATTTCAGAAATTCTTGACATTCATAAGTCATCTATCATGGTTATGTGTATTACATATGTATTACATGAAATATTATCCATGATTTTGAAACTCCTATAATTGTTACTACTCACACACAAACGTATATAACTCCCTGTTATATCACGTACCTATATGCCTTATGCCTTTATGCATCGGTTTGTGAATCGAAAAATGTCATTGGGTTATCACAGTATACGAATTGAAAGTCTTTAATCAAAAGATTATTAGATTACATACTAATCACTTTATGATCTCGACACGTCATACTGCCATTATTAAAGTATAGACACATCATATCTTATTATATCTTATCGTATCTATCCCAATAGATTTTGTCTAACACTTTTCCTAAATTCCCTCCGTAAATTACGAAAATCTTTTTGCTATATACACGTATTCGAGGAGACGAATATATCATCCAGTATTCAACACTAATCTCATATCAAAAACCCTAATTCCAAACACATAATATGGATTCCTCGAACTCTTCGAGCTCCAATGGCAGCGTAACCGGAATGAACCAACCAATCAGCCATCATCTATTTTGGATGAATTGGGGATGGGTTCGTAGTAAACTTAATCAATGGAGACAAGAAGAAGGTGATCCCTTCCACCAACCGAATTCACCTCTTGGTGAAGAACCTGAAGCACTTACTGGCGAACCCGTTCGGAACACTATTTTCACCCTCATTTCTAGGATATCCAGTCACGAATATATAATATCTAAAATTTTAGATCTTATTCATCCACTTGTCCGAACCGCCAATCATCCCGGAATAATAGAAGAAGTCAATGTGCTTCGCGCTCGAGTAGTGGCTCTGGAGAATATGGTGCGAAACCTACGAACACCAGCAGCAGCACCAGCAGCATAACCAGTACCACCAGTACCATCGGCATCACCACCAACATCACCACCAACATCACCAGCTTCACCAAAGACAACATCCGCATTCTACGCCTCAACATCATACTCAGTACCTCAAACATCAACATCATACGCCCCATAGATACCAAGGAATATTAGTAATAATGAGTTAAGATGTATTGACTCATTCTTGACTCATTCTTCCTGAAGAATTACATATGTATACTTTATATATATGAATTGGAACAATAATAAATCTTTTCGTACTAAGCTATTACGTGTGAATCTTAACTAGTATGTACTACATGGTTAATTCATATCACAATATGCTATGATGTACATCTTTTGTTAATAACTTAACAATCGTTAATCATTGCTTCAATACAATAAACTCCATTTCGTAATAAACCAAGTGTATTACTCAAATACATGATTGATTGTATACTTTAATTTTTGATGTACTCGAAACTTTCTAGAAAATATAATTAGTGCCTTATGAATTTCACAAGAATTCCAAGAGCACCAACATCATATACCGAAGTATATCAATAACAATGAACGATGAAGTATTAATTCATAACTTCATTAGCGAAATATTTCACGACAATTATGAAATCTCTAAGGTTTTGGAGATTATTTATTCTCGTTTCAACAGCAAATCAAATGAGTTTAATATTATATTAGCTCATTAAAACCATGATTACATCTGAAGAATACATATATGAACGTATATCTTCTCTTTTGTACAAACTGTTAATTGTAAAAAATATTTTAACGGGTAGGTAAAACCCGAGAGATATTCATATCTCATATAAATATGTTACATTGTACATTCTTCCATTCTGATTTAGCAGTTGTTAACTATACTACTTACATTCACATGATATATGTATATGTTCACCAAAGAAAAACCATTTTCATACAAATTCAGTTACATACTCTGATTTTGACATATCGGAACTTAAGTAAAGCTTTAGCAAGTGTTATCTTCCTAAAGATCACTACATTCATGAATTATATTCATTCGTATTCTATGATGAATTATCAAATCAAACCACCGAACTTACCATTCCTTACTTTTGAAAATCACAACATTTCTTCGTCAACCGTTAGATCCATTGATGGATGCATCTTATGCTTAAACACTTCAAATTCAAAATTCTTGAAAACATCCTTTGAATCTTGACGATCGCAATCAGCGTTTAATCATCTAAAAATGAAATTTCTTGAAACCATTTCGGATTGATAACCGATGATTCAAATATGGCTGCATTAAATGCAGAGGAAACAAAAAAATTGTAGATGGTCTTAAGGGCCAACAGTTTGATAATAAAGAATGGTACATTGGAAAAGCTCAAAAGAAAATTTGGAACTGAAAAACGGATTGAGCTAACCATGGAGGAGACCAAAGACAAACACAAGGGCCAAACCCTATATTCAAAGAATCCAGGTAATTTTTGATCCGGTGAAATCTTTAGAGAATATCTTGCTCCGAAGTCATGTTAAAAGCTTGCGGAAAATTTTTCTTCATCAACTTTCGAACTTAGAAATTCCAAAATATCATCATAAATATCCTCTATATTTCGGAAGATATCTTCATAACGATTCATGTCCACAATTAAGTATCTCTTTGCGATATCTTTATAAAGGAAACTGTTTTAGTTTCTATATTCTGTAAAATTCGAGTTTAAATTATAAATGCTTTGAAGAAGTGTTGAGAATTGAAGCATGAGTTAGTATAATATAATGACGTCAGGCCAACGTGATTATATTACAGTAAGTCATGCTAAGTTTTTAATGGAAGATGATGATTCATAGATTTTATAATCATCATTTTCCATGTTACACGACTCTTACATTCTATTTAACCTCTAAACATATCAAGAAAATATTTTTCTTGATGATTCGGTCTTTTCCGGATATTCTGGTAATATGACAAATCAAATCGTGCTATTACCTTTCCTTTCTACTTTATATATTATGATCATTCGAAACTTCATACCTATGAATTCTGGACCATTACTCGCTTGACTTGAAGTCGGGAAGAAGAAACAAAAGCATAAAGCTCCGACACATAAGGAAAAATATAAAGCCCGATAACGACTCCGAAATTACAAACCGTGTATATCAATGCGTATAGCAATATAAAGACACAGGATAATTAAAAACACTATAACCCCAAGAGCATAGTAGAAGTAAACAGATTCCTCTGGCGGTAAAAGAAAAAGAAGAATGACTGCATAGATGGTCAATATAATAACCAGGATCAGAACTGGATTAAGCATTTTCTTAATCTTTTGGAAGTTTGAATTGAGAAAGAAAGTATAGAAGTGGTGAAGATAATGAAACGAAAGAAGCTAATTATAGCAAAATTCCAAACACATCAATCGAGGCAAATCACCGCATTTAATCAAACAAATCTCAAAATTTTGTAAATACCGGAGAATCAAATCTTATAGATTACGAAGATTTCCTTTAATTCCTTGAATTCCGGAAATCAATCGTGACTACGTCAAAAGTTAAGGCGAACATTTAATTTTCTCATTTCACTCTTTTATGATAGCTTCATTTATACTCTTCCTATAAACGAATCGTTTTATCCATATTATTCAATAGTGATAAAACTTTATTTTTCAACTTATATTCATCATTAAAATATTCTTGTTGTAAACAATGAAGATCTCTATCAAATTTCATGACTGTAATTTTCACGAACTCCTCTTTGTTTGTCTGCCCTAATATTGTGGCATAAAATGCTCAAGGTTTTAAATGAGCTCAATACTATTCATAACACATTTCATGTATCCAATTTACTGAAATGACTTGTATAACATCATCATTTTGAATGATCTTCGCATTAATGATAAAATGCACTTCGTTGAATAACCTATAGAAATCATGGAAGGAGAGGTCAAACAAACGCGTAAAAGCAATATACCTATCGTTAAAGTCCGTTGGAATTCGCGTAGGGGCCCCGAATATACCTGGGAACGCAAAGACCATATGAAACGGAAATATCCCCATCTCTTCTCAACTGCTGATGCAAACGAGGAAACTACCTAAAAACTTCGGGACGAAGTTTTCAATAACGGGGAGGTACTATAACGACCCTCATTTTTGCATTCTATATTTTTCCAATATTAAAAGCCCAAACAATATAATTAAAACTTAATGATTAAACTTTAATCAACAATTGTTAAGTGTTAAGAGTTAGAAAACATTTTAATTAACTTTGTACAAAAATTGACAAGTTAATAAAAGATGAAAATAATAAACTGTTAGTCGACACTCACTGCTAATTAAAATTTATGCATTTATGTAATATTATAACTAATAACCTATAAGTAATAAATAAAAAGTGACATTTATATAAATAATAAAACAATTGGGAACTAAATATATACAAGTCATGAATTAGTAAAAAGAAAATAATACTTATCATGTAGTAAATGTAAAAATAATAATAATAATAATAATAGTAATAATAATGAGACTAAAAAAATATTACATCCTTATGTTGACTAAAAATAAAGTATAAACTAGTACATCCTTATGTTGACTAATTATAAACTAGTACCACCTATTGTTGACTAAAAATTATAAAACAAAATAAAATCATTAATTAGAACATCCTTATGTTGACTAACACTCTAATACTTGCACTATATAAACACTCTTAGATTCCTAGTTTCTCATTCACAAATCACACCAAAATCCTCTCTCAAAAACAATCTCTCCCTTTCCCTCTCTTGTGGTATTCGAATCTTCAAGCTTGTTCTTCGTGTTCTTCAAGAATCTTCAAGGAGTTCTTCAAGATTTTCAAGGCTTTGATCTTCCATCTTCATCGTGTTCATCTTTTCTTTGTTAATTATCTTGAATCTTCAAAGGTATAACATAAACCCTAAACTATTTACATAAACTTTGATCTTTGTTAATTCATATTCATATTATAAACTTGTTATTCATAAGTATATACATAAACACACCTAGATTTATATATACATATATACATGTAAAAAAATATATTATATATATATATATATATATACATATATATACGAATTATATATACATATACATATTAAAACCTTAAACCCTAATTACACCTAAACTATAATTCTTAAACCCTAATTAATTAAACTCTAAACATTTATGAAACCCTAGGACATTAATTACTAAACCCTAGTTATTAATTACTACTTTAATTAACTAACCCTAATTAATGAAACCCTAATACTACTTATACTAGTACTTAACATGTATACACTATTACTATTACTATTACTAGCACCTATAACCTACTACTTATATTGTAGCACAAAAACATTTTGGGATATGTATTAGAGATGTATAGATCTTCGAACTTTCTTGACGAATGGTTTCTATGAGATTCTAGGCAGAGAGTTTGGATTTTTGATTTAAAGGGTCCTATGGCTCAAGCCCCTATATCTAAATTAGCCATTCGAAGGGAAAGGGGTGATTGGAAGCTTATCTAATACGGCAAGTATCCTAAAATGGAAAACACTGATAAAAGTAGAAACTCTCTAGTCATAGAAACTTAGTAAAATAAAAAACTTTCTAAAAATAGAAACTTTATAAAAATAGTAACTTACTAGGAATAGAAACTTAGTAAAACAAACTATACTTAAACACATACTTAAACTTAAACATGGGCAAAACACTTAACTACTCTTAAATGTCAATAGGTTGACTTTCCTGCTCACTCGTTCAACTCTTTATTCCGAGGAATAACTCTCTCTCTACTTACTAAGGTGAATTCATAGCCCCACTCTTTATTGCTAGCAAACTTATTTAATTTATTTGGGGTGAGACACATGCTGCTTTTACTATTTACAATTTAGACACAAGTACCAACTGCTAAAACTATGCTATACCCGGCTATGTCCGACTAAGTCCCTACAGTGATATTTTTAAGTGCTGCGGCATGCTTATTTATTGGGGGTAGGCCTATCGGGAGTAACGTCTCCGATACATTTGACCGCGATGTCTTTGTATTACTTAATAATGATTTAAACATGGTGATAAGGTACTGCCAACTTATCATCGGGGCAACAAAACGAACGTTTAGTCTAAATATCACGCACTGGCATAACTTTTTGATCCTGCGGGAGATCAACGTTACAAACTAAATCTTGTGGTCTAAAACAATGATAACTACTTTTGTTAAACCTATGAATTTCACTCAACCTTTTTGGTTGACACTTTAGCATGTTTTGTCTCAGGTGCTGTTTGATTCAAGCTTTCTTATCTACTACTTATGTGATGCTACTTGGACTTAGGATCAAGAGATATCGCATTTATTACCTCTGCATATGAACAATTACTTTATCGTTATTTCCATTATTATAATGACATTTCATTTTCCGCTGCATACTCAATAAAGTTAAATTTTCTCATTTAGTATTGTTCTCGTATTATAATATGTTGGTTTATTTGATATTAGTAACGTTTCTTCCAGACCCTATTGGGAGGACGTTACAGATTGGTATCAGAGCATAACCAGGCTGTTATAGAGAACCAGGATTGCATTTTTATGTGTGCCTTACTTGCTAGCTAGGGTGCCTTAGCAATCTAGGAAACTATAACCTTTCCTGCCTTACACTTAAAGCACTTAGGATTGCCTTATAATCTTAACAATCATGCTTTACCAAACTTGACTTAAAGATTCTAATCAAAGTCTCTTTCCTAATGTAGGACTACAACTTTTCTTGACCATAGTGCCTTTAATTGTTGCCTTTAACTGTTAAATGCTACACTATACTTTAGAAACTTTACTTATCTTAGAATGCCGAGCTAATCTAAGAACTCTGCTCACTTTCCTGAGTACTATCCAATTACACCACCGCATCTAAATGCGACACAATGATTTCAGAAATTCTTGACATTCGTAAGTCATCTATCATGGTTATGTGTATTACATATGTATTACATGAAAAATTATCCATGATTTTGAAACTCTTATAATTGTTACTACTCACACACAAACGTATATAACTCCCTGTTATATCACGTACCTATATGCCTTATGCCTTTATGCATCGGTTTGTGAATCGAAAAATGTCATTGGGTTATCACAGTATACGAATTGAAAGTCTTTAATCAAAAGATTATTAGATTACATACTTATCACTTTATGATCTCGACACGTCATACTGCCATTATTAAAGTATAGACACATCATATCTTATTATATCTTATCGTATCTATCCCAATAGATTTTTTCTAACACTTTTCCTAAATTCCCTCCGTAAATTACTGAAATCTTTTTGCTATATACACGTATTCGAGGAGACGAATATATCATCCAGTATTCAACACTAATCTCATATCAAAAACCCTAATTCCAAACACATAATATGGATTCCTCGAACTCTTCGAGCTCCAATGGCAGCGTAACTGGAATGAACCAACCAATCAGCCATCATCTATTTTGGATGAATTGGGGATGGGTTCGTAGTAAGCTTAATCAATGGAGACAAGAAGAAGGTGATCCCTTCCACCAACCGAATTCACCTCTTGGTGAAGAACCTGAAGCACTTACTGGCGAACCCGTTCGGAACACTATTTTCACCCTCATTTCCAGGATATCCAGTCACGAATATATAATATCTAAAATTTTAGATCTTATTCATCCACTTGTCCGAACCGCCAATCATCCCGGAATAATAGAAGAAGTCAACGAGCTTCGCACTCGAGTAGTGGCTCTGGAGAATATGGTGCGAAACCTACGAACACCAGCAGCAGCACCAGCAGCATAACCAGTACCACCAGTACCATCGGCATCACCACCAACATCACCACCAACATCACCAGCTTCACCAACGACAACATCCGCATTCCACGCCTCAACATCACACTCAGTACCTCAAACATCAACATCATAAGCCCCATAGATACCAAGGAATATTAGTAATAATGAGTTAAGATGTATTGACTCATTCTTCCTGAAGAATTACATATGTATACTTTATATATATGGATTGGAACAATAATAAATCTTTTCGTACTAAGCTATTACGTGTGAATCTTAACTAGTATGTACTACATGGTTAATTCATATCACAATATGCTATGATGTACATCTTTTGTTAATAACTTAACAATCGTTAATCATTGCTTCAATACAATAAACTCCATTTCGTAATAAACTAAGTGTATTACTCAAATACATGATTGATTGTATACTTTAATTTATTTGGGGTGAGACACATGCTGCTTTTACTATTTACAATTTAGACACAAGTACCAACTACTAAAACTATGCTATACCCGGCTATGTCCGACTAAGTCCCTACAGTGATATTTTTAAGTGCTGCGGCATGCTTATTTATTGGGTGTAGGTCTATCGGGAGTAACGTCCCCGATACATTTGACCGCGATGTCTTTGTATTACTTAATAATGATTTAAACATGGTGATAAGGTACTGCCAACTTATCATCAGGGCAACAAAACGAACGTTTAGTCTAAATATCACGCACTGGCATAACTTTTTGATCCTGCGGGAGATCAACGTTACAAACTAAATCTTGTGGTCTAAAACAATGATAACTACTTTTGTTAAACCTATGAATTTCACTCAACCTTTTTGGTTGACACTTTAGCATGTTTTGTCTCAGGTGCTGTTTGATTCAAGCTTTCTTATCTACAACTTATGTGATGCTACTTGGACTTACGATCAAGAGATATCGCATTTATTACCTCTGCATATGAACAATTACTTTATCGTTATTTCCATTATTGTAACGACATTTCATTTTCCGCTGCGTACTCAATAAAGTTAAATTTTCTCATTTAGTATTGTTCTCGTATTATAATATGTTGGTTTATTTGATATTAGTAACGTTTCTTCCAGACCCTATTGGGAGGACGTTACATATCATGTCCACATAATTCAACGGTGGCAATTATCATGTCCACATAATTCAATAATAATCCACAGAACTTCTGTCTGCATAATAATTCATTCGAGGAATGTTTTGCTTGTGTCTATCTCGTCAAACATTTATTCGCAGTTCAAATTATATTTCAAAAACATTTAATAAAGCAGTTGTAAAAATAGCGCATGTATTCTCAGTCCCAAAATGTAAAGAGTAAAAGGGAGCAAATGAACTCACACATATAAATATTGTAAAACAGTTAATAAAGCATTTGCATGTATTCTCAGCCCAAAAACGTAAAGAGTAAAAGGGAGTAAATGAAACTCACATATTGTATTTTGTAGTAAAAATACATATAACGACACTGAACAAGTGTAGGGTTGGCCTTGGATTCACGAACCTATATTATTTGCATATATATTAAAACAAATACTCGTAATCAAACAAGTGTATACATATTATTTTATGTTTTAATATTAATATTCTTATATTTATAATTTTATTAATACTTACCTTACATTATGATATTTAATTTATATTTAATTAAGATTTTTGGTTAAAACGAAAATTTATGTAGTATTAGTATATATACATATATATTTTTTTTTATAAAATTATCAATTGTGGTAATACTAGTTTAAGAATAATAATAATTCTGATAATAGTAATTTTAACAAAAATGGTAATTTTACTAAAATTTGATAAAGTAAAAAAAAAAATAGTTTTAGCAAAAAATAGTATTTTTAATAGTAATGGTAAGTTTAAATAATAACTATTGTTTTAATAGAAATTTTAATGTTCGTATAGTTAATAATACTAAAGGGTATTCCAAATATTCTAATTTTAATGATAATGATACTTAATCTCCTTAGTAATAATAATAACTATACTTATGATTAAGGATGTTAATATTAATGATGATTATAATTTGCATATTAATACTATTAATACAAAATGATCATACTTGGTACTAATTTTAATGGTAATAATATTATTTATATTAATGATAGTAATAATAATAATAATAATAATAATAATAATAATAATAATAATAATAATAATAATAATAATAATAACATTATAACACTAGCTAGTAACAATAATAATATTACCAATATCAATATCAATAATAATAATTTATAATAACAATAATAATAATAATAATAATAATAATAATAATAATAATAATAATAATAATAATAATAATAATAATAATAATAATAATAATAATAATAATAATAATAATAATAATAATAATAATAATAATAATAATTGAAATAAAAATAAAGTTTATACCCTTTGAAATCTTTTTCCCTAAAAAGAATGCTCAAGATGAGGCTCAAACCTCCAACCTCTTACCTAACACAGACACACCTACACCAATGCTCTATCTTCATTTTATCTGTGTTAACACCGAATTATATCCTTATAACCCCTATCATCGTAAAATCTCTAAAACCTAATCCAAATTACATTGGCCCAACATATCACATTTAATAAGCCCAAATAACCAACATAGTCCATTTAGATATGAGATGAGTCCAATTTTTAAAACCCAGTTAGAAAACTATCTGATCAAAAATTAGAATTTGTGTTGCATCCAAAACAGTTTTCGTTCATCATCATCATCGAAGCCATCATCATCGCCGGTCGTATCATCTTGCACGTATCATCATTTTAATCATCATCATCATCCATTATATATCATTTAACGCATCATCATACTAATATCAAATATCATTTATCATTATAATTATCACATAAAATCATGAGTTATAATCATAATCTTAAATAATAATCCTAATCATACCATCATCTTCATCTAACTTCATGATCATACATCACCATCTTATTATCGTCTTTAATCATCAACGTCGTTCATCATCCTACATCACATTCACTGTATCATTATCGAATATAATTTCATCAACGTTACCCGTCATTATAAACATCATCATGTTTCTGTATCATTTCCTCCTTCATTATCCTCTCTGTTGCAAGTTGGCTATCGAAACAGAAATGTAATAGTAGCAGGTACAATCGAGATGTAGTTTGAAAAGGGTTCTCGTCCTAAACATAAAAGTAGCGTAACAGTAGCAGGTACTAGAGTTGCAGCAGGTTTCGAAGGGTTTTTGTTGAGTTATTTGGAACGGTAAACAAAAGGTAGTAGCCTTCGTAACAGATGTAAAAGTTTATGTTGATGTAGTATTCGGCCCAAAAACAAATAGGAAAAAGTGGCAGTAGTTTAACAAAGGTGATTCATATATGAATTAAGAAAAATGGTGATGGGTCTAATGGTGATGGAAGGTGACGGGTTGATAGTGAGGGTTCCGGTGGTTCACCTTGGGGACGGGTGTGAAATGTCCCGTTCTTATTGATTAAAAACGTTCCATATTAATTGATGTCGTTGCGAGGTTTTGACCTCTATATGAGACGTTTTTCAAAGACTGCATTCATTTTAAAACAAACCATAACCTTTATTTCATCAATAAAGGTTTAAAAAGCTTTACGTAGATTATCAAATAATGATAATCTAAAATATCCTGTTTACACACGACCATTACAAAATGGTTTACAATACAAATATGTTACAACAAAATAAGTTTTTTGAATGCAGTTTTTACACAATATCATACAAGCATGGACTCCAAATCTCGTCCTTATTTAAGTATGCGACAGCGGAAGCTCTTAATAATCACCTGAGAATAAACATGCTTAAAACGTCAACAAAAATGTTGGTGAGTTATAGGTTTAACCTATATATATCAAATCGTAACAATAGACCACAAGATTTCATATTTCAATACACATCCCATACATAGAGATAAAAATCATTCATATGGTGAACACCTGGTAACCGACATTAACAAGATGCATATATAAGAAATATCCCCATCATTCCGGGACACCCTTCGGATATGATATAAATTTCGAAGTACTAAAGCATCCGGTACTTTGGATGGGGTTTGTTAGGCCCAATAGATCTATCTTTAGGATTCGCGTCAATTAGGGTGTCTGTTCCCTAATTCTTAGATTACCAGACTTAATAAAAAGGGGTATATTCGATTTCGATAATTCAACCATAGAATGTAGTTTCACGTACTTATGTCTATTTTATAAATCATTTATAAAACCTGCATGTATTCTCATCCCAAAAATATTAGATTTTAAAAGTGGGACTATAACTCACTTTCACAGATTTTTACTTCGTCGGGAAGTAAGACTTGGCCACTGGTTGATTCACGAACCTATAACAATATATACATATATATCAAAGTATGTTCAAAATATATTTACAACACTTTTAATATATTTTGATGTTTTAAGTTTATTAAGTCAACTGTCCTCGTTAGTAACCTACAACTAGTTGTCCACAGTTAGATATACAGAAATAAATCGATAAATATTATCTTGAATCAATCCACGACCCAGTGTATACGTATCTCAGTATTGATCACAACTCAAACTATACATATTTTGGAATCAACCTCAACCCTGTATAGCTAACTCCAACATTCACATATAGAGTGTCTATGGTTGTTCCAAAATATATATAGATGTGTCGACATGATAGGTCGAAACATTGTATACGTGTCTATGGTATCTCAAGATTACATAATATACAATACAAGTTGATTAAGTTATGGTTGGAATATATTTGTTAACAATTTTCACGTAGCTAAAATGAGAAAAATTATCCAATCTTGTTTTACCCATAACTTCTTCATTTTAAATCCGTTTTGAGTGAATCAAATTGCTATGGTTTCATATTGAACTCTATTTTATGAATCTAAACAGAAAAATTATAGGTTTATAGTCAGAAAAATAAGTTAAAAGTCGTTTTTGTAAAGGTAGTCATTTCAGTCGAAAGAACGACGTCTAGATGACCATTTTAGAAAACATACTTCCACTTTGAGTTTAACCATAATTTTTGGATATAGTTTCATGTTCATAATAAAAATCATTTTCTCAGAATAACAACTTTTAAATCAAAGTTTATCATAGTTTTTAATTAACTAACCCAAAACAGCCCGTGGTGTTACTACGACGGCGTAAATCCGGTTTTACGGTATTTTTCGTGTTTCCAGGTTTTAAATCATTAAGTTAGCATATCATATAGATATAGAACATGTGTTTAGTTAATTTTAAAAGTCAAGTTAGAAGGATTAACTTTTGTTTGCGAACAAGTTTAGAATTAACTAAACTATGTTCTAGTGATTACGAGTTTAAACCTTCGAATAAGATAGTTTTATATATATGAATTGAATGATGTTATGAACATCATTACTACCTCAAGTTTAGTAGGTAAACCTACTGGAAGTGACAAGAAATGATCTAGCTTCAAAGGATCTTGGATGGCTTGAAAGTTCTTGAAGTAGGATCATGACACAAAAACAAGTTCAAGTAAGATTTTTACTCGAATTAAGATAGTTTATAGTTATAGAAATTGAATCAAAGTTTGAATATGAATATTACCTTGAATAAGAAAGATAACCTACTGTATATAACAAAGGTTTCTTGATCTTAGATGATTACTTGGAATGGATTAGAAAGCTTGGAAGTAAATTAGTAAACTTGAAGGGATTTTTGAAGTGTTCTTGAAGTGTTCTTCCTATGATGATTATAGCTTGATTCTTTAAGTGATTTTTGATGAAGATGATGATTAACTACTGGAAAAATACATTCATAATAGTGTGTGTGTGTTGAGAGAGAATTAGAAAGAGAATTGGAAGTGAAATGGAGTGAATGATGAGTGGTAATTGGTGAGTGGTGAGTGGGGTTAAAAGGAGTTCTAGTTAGTTGACTAGCTCATGGTAGAAGTTAAAATTGATTAGTCATACATGACATAATCAAGAGTGGAATCCCATGCTAGTTCCTATTGGTATATACCCATAGTAAGTACGTTTTGAAGCTGTGTATAATACGGGTAAGAATACGACTAGAATTCTTGATGAAAGAAAAGAATGGGAAAGTAACTGTAACCATTTTTGTTAAGTATGAGTGTTTTGATATATATCTTGAAGTCTTCCAAAAGTATTTTAATACATCTAAATACACTACATGTATATACATTTTAACTGAGTCGTTAAGTCATCGTTAGTCGTTACATGTAAGTGTTGTTTTGAAACCTTTAAGTTAACGATCTCAATTAATATTGTTAACCCATTGTTTATTATATCTAATGAGATGTTAAATTATTATATTATCATGATATTATGATATATTAATATATCTTAATATGATATATATATATACATTTAAATGTCGTTACAACGATAATCGTTACATATATGTCTCGTTTCGAAATCCTTAAGTTAGTAGTCTTGTTTATATGTATATAACTTATTGTTAATATACTTATGGAGATACTTACTTATCATAATCTCATGTTAACCATATGTATATCCATATATATATCGTCATGTCATTTTTACAAGTTTTAACGTTCGTGAATCGCCGGTCAACTTGGGTGGTCAATTGTCTATATGAAACATATTTCAATTAATCAAGTCTTAACAAGTTTGATTGCTTAACATGTTGGAAAAATTTAATCATGTAAATATCAATCTCAATTAATATATATAAACATGGAAAAGTTCGGGTCACTACAGTACCTACCCGTTAAATAAATTTCGTCCCGAAATTTTAAGCTGTTGAAGGTGTTGACGAATCTTCTGGAAATAGATGCGGGTATTTCTTCTTCATCTGATCTTCACGCTCCCAGGTGAACTCGGGTCCTCTACGAGCATTCCATCGAACCTTAACAATTGGTATCTTGTTTTGCTTAAGTCTTTTAACCTTACGATCCATTATTTCGACGGGTTCTTCGATGAATTGAAGTTTTTCGTTGATTTGGATTTCATCTAACGGAATAGTGAGATCTTCTTTAGCAAAACATTTCTTCAAATTCGAGACGTGGAAAGTGTTATGTACAGCCGCGAGTTGTTGAGGTAACTCAAGTCGGTAAGCTACTGGTCCGACACGATCAATAATCTTGAATGGTCCAATATACCTTGGATTTAATTTCCCTCGTTTACCAAATCGAACAACGCCTTTCCAAGGTGCAACTTTAAGCATGACCATCTCTCCAATTTCAAATTCTATATCTTTTCTTTTAATGTCAGCATAGCTCTTTTGTCGACTTTGGGCAGTTTTCAACCGTTGTTGAATTTGGATGATCTTCTCGGTAGTTTCTTGTATAATCTCCGGACCCGTAATCTGTCTATCCCCCACTTCACTCCAACAAATTGGAGACCTGCACTTTCTAACATAAAGTGCTTCAAACGGCGCCATCTCAATGCTTGAATGGTAGCTGTTGTTGTAGGAAAATTCTGCTAACGATAGATGTCGATCCCAACTGTTTTCGAAATCAATAACACATGCTCGTAGCATGTCTTCAAGCATTTGTATCGTTCTTTCGCTCTGCCCATCAGTTTGTGGATGATAGGCAGTACTCATGTCTAGACGAGTTCCTAATGCTTGCTGTAATGTCTGCCAGAATCTTGAAATAAATCTGTCATCCCTATTAGAGATAATAGAGATTGGTATTCCATGTCTGGAGATGACTTCCTTCAAATACAGTCGTGCTAACTTCTCCATCTTGTCATCTTCTCTTATTGGTAGGAAGTGTGCGGATTTGGTGAGACGATCAACTATTACCCAAATAGTATCAAAACCACTTACAGTCCTTGGCAATTTAGTGATGAAATCCATGGTAATGTTTTCCTATTTCCATTCCGGGATTTCGGGTTGTTGAAGTAGACCTGATGGTTTCTGATGCTCAGCTTTAACCTTAGAACACGTCAAACATTCTCCTACGTATTTAGCAACATCGGCTTTCATACCCGGCCACCAAAAATGTTTCTTGAGATCCTTGTACATCTTCCCCGTTCCAGGATGTATTGAGTATCTGGTTTTATGAGCTTCTCTAAGTACCATTTCTCTCATATCTCCAAATTTTGGTACCCAAATCCTTTCAGCCCTATACCGGGTTCCGTCTTCCCGAATATTACGATGCTTCTCCGATCCTTTGGGTATTTCATCCTTTAAATTTCCCTCTTTTAAAACTCCTTGTTGTGCCTCCTTTATTTGAGTAGTAATGTTATTATGAATCATTATATTCATAGATTTTACTCGAATGGGTTCTTTGTCCTTCCTGCTCAAGGCATCGGCTACCACATTTGCCTTCCCCGGGTGGTAACGAATCTCAAAGTCGTAATCATTCAATAATTCAATCCACCTACGCTGCCTCATATTCAGTTGTTTCTGATTAAATATGTGTTGAAGACTTTTGTGGTCGGTATATATAATACTTTTGACCCCATATAAGTAGTGCCTCCAAGTCTTTAATGCAAAAACAACCGCGCCTAATTCCAAATCATGCGTCGTATAATTTTGTTCGTGAATCTTCAATTGTCTAGATGCATAAGCAATCACCTTCGTTCGTTGCATTAATACACAACCGAGACCTTGCTTTGATGCATCACAATAAATCACAAAATCATCATTCTCTTCAGGCAATGACAATATAGGTGCCGTAGTTAGCTTTTTATTCAATAACTGAAACGCTTTCTCTTGTTCATCATTCCATTCAAATTTCTTCCCTTTATGCGTTAATGCAGTCAAGGGTTTTGCTATTCTGGAAAAGTCTTGGATGAACCTTCTGTAGTAACCAGCTAGTCCTAAAAACTAGCGTATGTGTTTCGGAGTTTTCGGGGTTTCCCACTTTTCAACAGTTTCTATCTTTGCCGGATCCACCTTAATACCTTCTTTGTTCACTATGTGACCGAGGAATTGAACTTCTTCCAACCAAAATGCACACTTTGAAAACTTAGCGTACAATTCTTCCTTCCTCAATACTTTTAACAACTTTCTCAAATGTTCACCGTGTTCTTGGTCATTCTTTGAGTAAATAAGTATGTCATCAATGAAAAAAATGACAAACTTGTCAAGGTATGGTCCACACACTCAGTTCATAAGGTCCATGAACACAGCTGGTGCATTAGTTAAACCAAACGGCATGACCATAAACTCGTAATGACCGTAACGTGTTCTGAAAGCAGTCTTTGGAATATCATCTTCTTTCACCCGCATTTGATGATACCCGGAACGTAAGTCAATCTTTGAATAAACAGACGAGCCTTGTAGTTGATCAAATAAGTCGTCGATTCTCGGTAGTGGGTAGCGGTTCTTGATGGTAAGTTTGTTCAACTCTCGGTAGTCGATACACAACCTGAATGTACCATCTTTCTTCTTGACAAACAAAACAGGAGCTCCCCACGGTGATGTGCTTGGTCGAATGAAACCACGCTCTAAAAGTTCTTGTAATTGGCTTTGCAGTTCTTTCATCTCGCTGGGTGCGAGTCTGTAAGGAGCACGAGCTATTGGTGCAGCTCCTGGTACAAGATCTATTTGAAATTCAACGGATCGATGTGGGGGTAATCCCGGTAATTCTTTCGGAAATACATCGGGAAATTATTTTGCAATGGGAACATCATTGATGCTCTTTTCTTCAGTTTGTACTTTTTCGACGTGTGCTAGAACAGCATAGCAACCTTTTCTTATTAGTTTTTGTGCCTTCAAATTACTAATAAGATGTAGCTTCGTGTTGCCCTTTTCTCCGTACACCATTAAGGGTTTTCCTTTTTCTCGTATAATGCGAATTGCATTTTTGTAACAAACGATCTCTGCTTTCACTTCTTTCAACCAGTCCATACCGATTATCACATCAAAACTCCCTAACTCTACAGGTATCAAATCAATATCAAAACTCCCTAACTCTACAGGTATCAAATCAATCTTAATTGTTTCGCTAACCAGTTTAATTTCTCGATTCCGACATATATTATCTGCTGAAATTAATTTACCATTTGCTAATTCGAGTAAAAATTTACTATCCAAAGGCGTCAATGGACAACTTAATTTAGCACAAAAATCTCTACTCATATAGCTTCTATCCGCACCCGAATCAAATAAAACGTAAGCAGATTTATTGTCAATAAGAAACGTACCCGTAACAAGCTCTGGGTCTTCCTGTGCCTCTGCCGCATTAATATTGAAAACTCTTCCGCGGCCTTGTCCATTCGTGTTCTACTGGTTCGGGCAATTTCTAATAATGTGGCCCGGTTTTCCACATTTATAACAAACTACATTGGCATAACTTGCTCCGACACTACTTCCTCCGCCATTACTCGTTCCGATACCATTTGTTCCTTTCGTTCTATTAACCCCTGGTCCGTAGACCTCACACTTCGCCGCGCTATGACCATTTCTTTTACACTTGTTGCAAAATTTGGTGCAGAACCCCGAGTGATACATTTCACACCTTTGGCATAGCTGCTTCTGATTGTTGTTTTTGTTGTGGTTATTATTGTTGTTGGGATGATTGTTGTAGTTGCTGCTGTTGTTGTTGTTATTGTTGTTGTTGTTGGGCCATTTGTTGTAGTTGCGATTGATGTTGCGATTGTTGGGATAATTGTTGCGATTATTGTTGTAATTGTTGTTGTTGTTGTATTGGTGATTCTTATCACCGTTTTCCTCCCTCTTTCTTTTGACTTGCTTCGCATTGGCCTCTTCAGCAGTCTGTTCTTTAATTCTTTCTTCAGTCTGGTTCACTAGTTTGTGAGCCATTCTACATGCCTGTTGTATGGAGGCGGGCTCGTGTGAAATTATATCTTCTTGGATTCTTTCCGGTAATCCTTTCACAAACGCGTCGATCTTCTCTTCCTCGTCTTCGAATGCTCCCGGACACAATAGGCACAATTCTGTGAATCGTCTTTCGTACGTGGTAATATCAAATCCTTGGGTTCGTAACCCTCTAAGTTATGTCTTGAACTTATTGACCTCGGTTCTGGGATGGTACTTCTCGTTCATCAAGTGCTTGAATACTGACCACGGTAGTGCGCACGCATCATCTTGTCCCACTTGCTCTAGATAGGTATTCCACCATGTTAACGCAGAACCTGTGAAGGTATGCGTAGCGTACTTCACTTTTTCCTCTTCAGTACACTTACTTATGGCAAACACCGATTCGACCTTCTCGGTCCACCGTTTCAATCCGATCGGTCCTTCGGTTCCATCAAATTCCAAAGGTTTGCAGGCAGTGAATTCTTTGTAGGTGCATCCTACACGATTTCCTGTACTGCTAGATCCAAGGTTATTGTTGGTATGTAGCGCAGCCTGTACTGCGGCTATGTTTGAAGCTAGAAAAGTACAGAATTCCTCTTCATTCATATTCAAGGTGTGTCGAGTAGTCGGTGCCATTTCCTTCAAAATAGTCAAATGGAACAAGTTAATCATACAGAATATTAAGAGTAGTTAATAGTATTTCGTAGCATAATATGAACTCATTTATAAAAGCTTTTTCTTCATATTAGCGTTTTATAAGTTTAAATTCGGGTAGTACCTACCCGTTAAGTTCATACTTAGTAGCTAATATACAATTCAACTACTACAATTCTATATGAAAAACTGATTATAATAATATTTCGCGTTCAAACTTTTACACAATATTTTACAAACTTACAATACCGCTTATTTTACATATAGCATGAAATATAGCACACAATAAATTTGATACAAGATGGTTGTGAATATAATTCTAGCTAGTACACAAGTCGTTCAGCAAAGGCAATAAAGACACGTAATTCATACGTCCAGAAACAAGTCATGCATTCTGGTTTTACTAGGATTACTTCCCATCCTTGGTCTTGTGGAACATAACCGTTATGGCCGTTGATAAGACAGCGTGTTGTAACGTCGTCAAAGGGACGAGGGTTACGTAATGTCCAACAGTCACGTAACAATCTAAAAACCTCATTTCTTACCCCAATTACCGACTCTGTCACTTGTGGGAACGTTTTGTTTAATAGTTGTAGCCCGATGTTCTTGTTCTCACTTTGGTGAGAAGCGAACATTACTAATCTGTAAGCATAACATGCTTCTTTATGTTGCATGTTAGCCGCTTTTTCTAAATCACGAAGTCCAATATTCGGATATATTGAGTCAAAATAATTTCTTAACCCATTGCGTAAAATAGCATTTGGGTTCCCCGCAATATATGCGTCAAAGTAAACACATCGTAACTTATGGATTTCCCAATGTGATATCCCCCATCTTTCGAACGAAAGCCTTTTATAAACCAAGGCATTCTTGGAACGTTCTTCGAATGTCTTACAAACTGATCTCGCCTTAAATAGTTGTGCCGAAGAATTCTGACCGACTCTAGACAAGATTTCATCAATCATGTCTCCGGGTAGGTCTCTTAAAATATTGGGTTGTCTATCCATTTTGTGTTTTTATACTGTAAAATAGACAAGAGTTAGATTCATAAAAAAAATACTTATTAATACAAGCAATTTTTACATATATCATAAAGCATAAGCACACTATATTACTTATATTACACCACACGAATACAACTATCTTATTCCGACTCGCTTGTTTCTTCTTCTTCGGTTTTGGTTCGTTTTGCCAAGTTTCTAGGGATATATGATGTTCCCCTAATACGAGCCGTCGTTATCCACATTGGTTTAGAAAAACCTGGTGGTTTAGAGGTTCACGGGTCATTGTTACAACTTAAGGACTTCGGGGGTTGACGATACATATAAAGTTCATCGGAATTCTCGTCGGAATCCGATTCATCGGAGAATTGGTAATCCTCCCAATATTTTGCTTCCTTGGCGGAAACACCATTGACCATAATTAACCTTGGTCGGTTGGTTGAGGATTTTCTTTTACTTAACCGTTTTATTATTTCCCCCACCGGTTCTATTTCTTCATCCGGTTCTGATTCTTCTTCCGGTTCCGATTCTTCTTCCGGTTCCGACTCTTCTTCCGGTTCCTCTTCGGGAACTTGTGAATCAGTCCACGAATCATTCCAATTTACATTTGACTCTTCATTATTATTAGGTGAGTCAATGGGACTTGTTCTAGAGGTAGACATCTATCACATAATATCAAACGCGTTAAGAGATTAATATATCACATAATATTCACATGTTAAAAATATATAGTTTCCAACAAAATTTGTTAAGCAATCATTTTTCAAGTAAACACGGTCGAAGTCCAGACTCACTAATGCATCCTAACAAACTAGATAAGACACACTAATGCAAAATTCTGGTTCTCTAAGACCAACGCTCGGATACCAACTGAAATGTCCCGTTCTTATTAATTAAAAACGTTCCATATTAATTGATTTCGTTGCGAGGTTTTGACCTCTATATGAGACATTTTTCAAAGACTGCATTCATTTTAAAACAAACCATAACCTTTATTTCATCAATAAAGGTTTAAAAAGCTTTACGTAGATTATCAAATAATGATAATCTAAAATATCCTGTTTACACACGACCATTACAAAATGGTTTACAATACAAATATGTTACAACAAAAGCATCCGGGTACTTTGGATGGGGTTTGTTAGGCCCAATAGATCTATCTTTAGGATTCGCGTCAATTAGGGTGTCTGTTCCCTAATTCTTAGATTACCAGACTTAATAAAAAGGGGCATATTCGATTTCGATAATTCAACCATAGAATGTAGTTTCACGTACTTGTGTCTATTTTGTAAATCATTTATAAAACCTGCATGTATTCTCATCCTAAAAATATTAGATTTTAAAAATGGGACTATAACTCACTTTCACAGATTTTTACTTCGTCGGGAAGTAAGACTTGGCCACTGGTTGATTCACGAACCTATAACAATATATACATATATATCAAAGTATGTTCAAAATATATTTACAACACTTTTAATATATTTTGATGTTTTAAGTTTATTAAGTCAGCTGTCCTCGTTAGTAACCTACAACTAGTTGTCCACAGTTAGATATACAGAAATAAATCGATAAATATTATCTTGAATCAATTCACGACCCAGTGTATACGTATCTCAGTATTGATCACAACTCAAACTATACATATTTTGGAATCAACCTCAACCCTGTATAGCTAACTCCAACATTCACATATAGAGTGTCTATGGTTGTTCCG
This sequence comes from Rutidosis leptorrhynchoides, assembly GCF_046630445.1. NCBI lineage: Eukaryota > Viridiplantae > Streptophyta > Magnoliopsida > Asterales > Asteraceae > Rutidosis > Rutidosis leptorrhynchoides. Next base: position 420,315,233 of record NC_092335.1, on the reverse strand, counting down.
AAATATATATAGATGTGTCGACATGATAGGTCGAAACATTGTATACGTGTCTATGGTATCTCAAGATTACATAATATACAATACAAGTTGATTAAGTTATGGTTGGAATATATTTGTTACCAATTTTCACGTAGCTAAAATGAGAAAAATTATCCAATCTTGTTTTACCCATAACTTCTTCATTTTAAATCCGTTTTGAGTGAATCAAATTGCTATGATTTCATATTGAACTCTATTTTATGAATATAAACAGAAAAAGTATAGGTTTATAGTCGGAAAAATAAGTTACAAGTCATTTTTGTAAAGGTAGTCATTTCAGTCGAAAGAACGACGTCTAGATGACCATTTTAGAAAACATACTTCCACTTTGAGTTTAACCATAATTTTTGGATATAGTTTCATGTTCATAATAAAAATAATTTTCTCAGAATAACAACTTTTAAATCAAAGTTTATCATAGTTTTTAATTAACTAACCCAAAACAGCCCGCGGTGTTACTACGACGGCGTAAATCCGGTTTTACGGTGTTTTTTGTGTTTCCAGGTTTTAAATCATTAAGTTAGCATATCATATAGATATAGAACATGTGTTTAGTTAATTTTAAAAGTCAAGTTAGAAGGATTAACTTTTGTTTGCAAACAAGTTTAGAATTAACTAAACTATGTTCTAGTGATTACGAGTTTAAACCTTCGAATAAGATAGTTTTATATATATGAATCGAATGATGTTATGAACATCATTACTACCTCAAGTTTAGTAGGTAAACCTACTGGAAGTGACAAGAAATGATCTAGCTTCAAAGGATCTTGGATGGCTTGAAAGTTCTTGAAGTAGGATCATGACACAAAAATAAGTTCAAGTACAATTTTTACTCGAATTAAGATAGTTTATAGTTATAGAAATTGAATCAAAGTTTGAATATGAATATTACCTTGAATAAGAAAGATAAACTACTGTATATAACAAAGGTTTCTTGATCTTAGATGATTACTTGGAATGGATTAGAAAGCTTGGAAGTAAATTAGTAAACTTGAAGGGATTTTTGAAGTGTTCTTGAAGTGTTCTTCCTATGATGATTATAGCTTGATTCTTGAAGTGATTTTTGATGAAGATGATGATTAACTACTGGAAAAATACGTTCATAATAGTGTGTGTGTGTGTTGAGAGAGAATTAGAAAGAGAATTGGAAGTGAAATGGAGTGAATGATGAGTGGTAATTGGTGAGTGGTGAGTGAGGTTAAAAGGAGTTCTAGTTAGTTGACTAGCTCATGGTAGAAGTTAAAATTGATTAGTCATACATGACATAATCAAGAGTGGAATCCCATGCTAGTTCCTATTGGTATATACCCATAGTAAGTACGTTTTGAAGCTGTGTATAATACGGGTAAGAATACGACTAGAATTCTTGATGAAAGAAAAGAATGGGAAAGTAACTGTAACCATTTTCGTTAAGTATGAGTGGTTTGATATATGTCTTGAAGTCTTCCAAAAGTATTTTAATACATCTAAATACACTACATGTATATACATTTTAACTGAGTCGTTAAGTCATCGTTAGTCGTTACATGTAAGTGTTGTTTTGAAACCTTTAAGTTAACGATCTCAATTAATGTTGTTAACCCATTGTTTATTATATCTAATGAGATGTTAAATTATTATATTATCATGATATTATGATATATTAATATATCTTAATATGATATATATATACATTTAAATGTCGTTACAACGATAATCGTTACATATATGTCTCGTTTCGAAATCCTTAAGTTAGTAGTCTTGTTTATATGTATATAACTTATTGTTAATATACTTATGGAGATACTTACTTATCATAATCTCATGTTAACCATATGTATATCCATACATATATCGTCATGTCGTTTTTACAAGTTTTAACGTTCGTGAATCGCCGGTCAACTTGGGTGGTCAATTGTCTATATGAAACATATTTCAATTAATCAAGTCTTAACAAGTTTGATTGCTTAACATGTTGGAAACATTTAATCATGTAAATATCAATCTCAATTAATATATATAAACATGGAAAAGTTCGGGTCACTACAGGGTGAATGTCGGTGAGAGTGGTAGTGGGATTAATTGATGGGGAGGGAAAAGGTATTAGATGGTTGATCGACCTATCTACCTATATGAATATCCATACATATATAACATATATAACTTACATAAAAGTCAAAAAGGAAACCAACTACCCAATTTACTACAGTTACCAGTCGAGAGTTTTTAGATTTTTCTACCGACACCTAGCTCGGGTATTATCTAGTATCCATTACTAAACTGTTAAAATATTAAAAGTGTTCCTAAAAATTCCAAATTTTTAGATTGAACATATTTAATTATTTCACTCATTACCTGTTTGAAACCTGATAAAAAAGGCTCGAAAATTATTTATTTTCTGTTCCGATTTATATGTACGGAGTACTAATATTTAAACTTAAAAAGGTAAAAATACGATTAACAAATCTAAAATCTTCGTAATCGATTTACAGTTCAACTTTTATTTTAATCCATCATAAACTTATATTAAATCTATATGAACGCTAACGAAATGTCAACCGAGTATTACAGACGTTTACTAATTAAGCTCGAAATCATTTATATTCCCTTTCTATATATAAACAGTTTTAAAATAGCAAAGTTAATTACTAAATCAAATATATTATATATTTTAAACAAATAGATTTAATATAACTTTATATATTTACAAGTAATATTTATATACATATTTATATCTATATATTCTATAGTTTCCATTAATCACATTTTATTTTATTTATTTTTACAATATAAATCCTAATAATCATATTATATAATATTCTAAATTATATTTTAAATTATAAATACCTATTTAAATATATATGTTATCTATTTACAAATAGTTGTTCGTGAATCGTCGGGAATGGTCGAAAGTCAAACGAATATATGAAACAGTTCAAAATTTTTGTGACTCAACATTACAGACTTTGCTTATCGTGTCGAAATAATATAAAGGTCAAGTTTAAATTTGGTTGGAAATTTTCGGGTCATCACAACTAGCTAGAGTAGGGTGGGCTTAAGTCCAACAAGGTAGAAAGTCCAACAAGACTAACCAGTAAGCTTAATTAAATTTCTACGCGTAATTAAGCATCCAAAAACCCAAGTAATTATTATTATAAAATAATAATTAATATTTCACAGTCATAATATTTCGGTTACGACAAAAGTCAAACGTGTGCGCAGTCCGCGGTTTATTCGAAACGTCAAGTAACGCTAACGGTTATAAAGGCTTCCGGTGAACAAGTTAAGTATCCTACGTACTCTAAGGCACGTTTTATCATATAATTGGAAGTAAACCACGTATATCAAGTTTCCAGAGTATAAAGTAGCATAGTACGCACAAAATCGCAGTTTCGCAAAAATACAAGGCATGAAAGCAAGTCGAAAAAGTCGGGTCGTTACACTTTTCATCCGCCTCATTACTGCGGAACATGTTCCGCTATCTTTTATTGCGTGGCATTCCACCATCCTTTATTCTTTGCGCTTCTCTTTTCCTTCTTGCACCTTAAAAGCAATCCGCGCCCTTATACTTTTAGCGTTTCGAATATACATATGCGTATCTACGCATATGATCAAGTCCCCCCAGTTTATTGTGTTTTATTTTTCAGAAAATAAAACATAATAAACTCTTGAAAAATATGTCTTTTAAAATGCCTTTCCAACGGTCCGCATAAAAATGATATTAATTATTGCAGACGATTCATTGATTGGGCACGTCCCATCGGTACATGATAACGTCTATTTTGCACTTGTTATCATTTCCACATGCTTTTCGACCATTGCGTTTTAATCATAAGGATATTGCCTATATACGAGGCCGTTTAGGCTATAAATAAGATTGCTTATTTACACAAATCACTTGACGCTTTCTTTCCACCTTTGCGAAAGAAAAAAAGTCCGTACGTAATTAAATTAATAGTATGTCTCCATTCACTTTTACTGCCACCGGAGTAGACGCTTACTCGTCATTTATTACTGATGAAAAAATTGTGCAATTGATTAAATTTTATCCAACTCTTGAACATTTCGCACCATCAGCTCATGCTCACCTTCAAAGGTTGCGGTTTATGAAGGTTCTGTGTTTCACGAAAATCTTCGATTTCCCTTAACGGATTTCTTTCTTGGCGTATGTGATGCGTATAATATTGGGATTGGACAACTACATCCTTACGCAGTAGCGAAGATCACTATTTTTAAGCTTTTTGCCATGCAAATAAAGCAATACCATTAATAGATGCTTTCCGCTTTTTCAATACAATTATTCCAACTTCCAAGTGATCAGGGATTGTTAATTTTAAATGTCGTTTAGGAGTAATTAAAACTCCCAAAGCCTCTATTGGTACTTGAAAAAAATCCTTCTTCTTCGTCGATGAATCCGATATTCGTGGTTTTAAATTAAAGCTGTCATGGACCACCGAGCTTACTGACAAGGCGAATGATCGCCCTTTTCTTAAGGATGCCGGTAAAAACCTATTAGCTACTTGCAATAAGGCGTATTTATTTGTTCGTCCATATGGCAACATACTGCTTTATATAGGGATAATTTCGTCATGTTGGCCATGGACTAATTGTTCAGCCGTTATATTGGATGCGGATAATAACGCTATATTTTTGTTGTTTATCAATCATCTTTTTTCGCTCATTCGTTACTTACTCCATTATTATTAATCGTGTATTTCAAAAAAAATTTCAGATGTGCCTCTTTCAGATGTTGCAAGATTAGAAGACATTAGCGGAATTAAAGCTATGTGTCGTGCTGCTGAAGGATCTAGTTCAAACCCTGAGATTGAAGAGTCATTGATCAATCTAAACGTTATTGTTGAGGCTGCTAATAAAGCTAAACGTAAAGCAATCATAAGTCCGGCAGCCGCATCCGAACCAAAACGCGTACGTCATGCGCGTCTTTTGAATTACAACGAAGAAGATTCCGAACCATCACAACAATCTGACGATCTTGAAATCAACTCTTCGCAACAAAAGAAACATAAGCACGATTATTTCATTTTTAATTTATATTTGTCCATATCTTGATCATTTGTCCATATGCCTTGGAAATATGGAATTGTATTTATCATTGGTGGGGCCTAGGGTCTTTTTCGAACGTCAGTTTCACTGAAATTCTTAGAGGAAACGCCGCGGTCTCAATTACAAGTAACGGGAAAAGGATTTGGCAAGCGATTGAATGGATTAGTGCGTATTTTATTTAGAAAAACCGGAACAATAAGGTCTTCAAAGGTACCTCGTGGAGCCCTTCGGTTGCTCTAAATGAGATACAAGCTAGCTCATTCGAATGGATTTCACATCGATCTAGGAAAGAAAAAAAAAGCTCGATTGGCTTACGTGGCTAATTAGTCCAAACGTGTATTTTTAAAGCTAGTCAGTTGTTATGGGGTTGCTCCCCTCGCAACCTTTTTGTCTGTATGTAATTCACGTCACAGGTTGTGTTAGTCTCTCATGTCCATAATTATAGGGCTAGTAGAGCAAACTTCTTGTTCATGGGTTGCTAACGTCCCAACTTTGTACAATCTGTGTTTTGATTAATAAAACTATTTACTTGCTTTTCAAAAAATAAAAAAAAAATAAAAACACGATATATACCCTAAGACGTTAAAAGACCGACGTTTGTAAGCGTGGAATATACCGAGACAATGTTTGGGTTAAAAATTGTAAGAATTGAAGATGTAATTTATTTATTTATAAAATAAATTGTTTTTATACATATAAATGGAATACGGAATTTTTTATTTTTTTCTGAAAAATAACAAATATATTAACTAGAAGCAATTCATCTGTTAGACAAGAATATATGTACAATTCGATACCCTGGTGCTCTAGCATTCATCTAAGTCGATCTTTAACATATCTAAGTCGATTTATTCATTAAGATCAAAGGTTTTCATTGGATTTTGAGTATAAAACCCAATAATGAGATTTTTCGCACTCGTTATTGAATCTAAGATCGTTTATTCCTGTTTACACGATCCGTTCAAAGGAGATATTTCATCTGTTTGAAACGCATTTAACAACTTATGCTTTGTGGAATGCTCTATAGAGTGGGAATGAGGGAACTACTGAGTATAGAAAAACAAAAGGAAAGGTTCTGAAGAAAGAATGGAAGAACTTTGCCGTTCAGCCTGATGAATCTTTAAAAGATGCTGTTGCTAGATATCGTCACTTGTTGACTGAACTTAAACATGTTGATATTGTCTTTCCTACCAAGAAGTTAGTACAGTGCTTTCGTGAGGGTCTACCGATTAAGTGGGATCCAATGATTGTTGAGATTGAGAAGTCCTTTGCTATTATGGATAATTCACTGAGTGCTTTTGTTACTAAGCTACAGGAAAAGGAGCTCGAGTTTCAAGAGAGATTGAAGAGGTTAGAGACTGTTCAAAATCCTATGAAGTATAAAGCTCTAGAAATTGGTTCAGCCGATAAGAAACATGCCCAACCACAAACAGCTTTTACTTCAAATACTGAGAAAATAACGTCGAGTTATGTAACTCCTGCCCCTCAAAGTGTTCTTTATCAGACAACTTCAAGCAAGGATGCAAGCACCGAGGTTTTGAGAACAGAGAATATTCGCTTGCGTACGATTTAAGGGGTTGAGGAGGATATGGCGTTGGTCTCGATGGTGGTGAATTCTTACAACGATCTGTTACATGGTAGAATCGGTAACAGTCACTTGGAACAGGAGGACTATGAACAGATAGATGAGAATGAGATGGAGAAAATGGATATTCTCTTGGCTATGGGAAGTGTAATTCGCAGGGCAAAGAGATATATTGAAAAGACTGGGGAGAAGAACTTGGGTGTGAGCAAGAATACCAAGTTTGGCTTCCACATAAACAAAGTAAGGTGTCACAACTGTCATGAGTTGGGTCATTTCAAGCGAAACTGCACTAAGCCGAAGCAACCAGGATTCCATAATCCTTTTCATAATCAGAAGCGTGAATCGAAAAATACAGTCATAGTTCCAATTATGGATGAGTCATCAAAGGCCCTGGCTGTTACCTATGATGATGAGTCCTATGACTGGTCTATCGATGTAACTGATGCTTTCGATCATCATGCGAATGTTGTTAGGGTTCAAATGTCTGAGGAAGAGGCTGAAAAGGAAAAGGCTGAAAGAGAGAGGATGGGATGTGTCGGAAGAGATAAACAGTGCAAATGCCTTGGATGCAAAATGGAAGAACCATTGGACAGGGCATGGTACTGGGCTAACTATTTATGTAGAGGGTATGTGAATAAGAGGGTTCTTGAAAAGTTTAAATGGGTAAAGCATAATGATAGTGATGTATGAACTGACAGTGATTCGTCAAGCTCGGACGATGAATCATGGAAGTCTTGTGAGAAAATTGGTCGGAGTTCTGGTAGTGTTTCAAGCATAGATGGAGTTACAAGTGGGAATGTAGCAGAAAGGGTTAAGATTGAGAAAAAGGGTTCGTCGGATTTTGCTTCGGATAGCTCAAGTTTGTAGTCGGAGTCAGAATCTGAATCAGAGTCTGGTCAAGTTAACGAGAAAGCTCCACGTCTATATGCATTTATGGCTGACTCTTCAAATAAAGCTAAGGTAACACCTGAGACTAATTCTGTTTGTACTAATTGTGTTAGCTTAGATAAGCAGCTTAATGAACTTAGAGAGTCTGTTAAGACGTGCAATAGATGTGTGACTTTAGAGGATCAGGTTAAAAGATTGTCTGATATTTGCCTAAACTGTAATAACTGTGTTGCTTTGGAACAGGAAATTGACTTCCTTAAAAAGGGTAATCAGGTTCTTAAGAAGCAATATGAGGACAAATTGTACTTTAAGAATAGAGAAAAAGAGTTTAGGGAAATAATTAAGACATTAGACGATCAGGTGACCGATTTGAAGTCAAATGTGTTGTTAAATGCTCAGACCATAATGAGGCAGATTAATGAGATAGATGAGCTTAAGAGAGATAGGGAATCCTTTAGGATTAGTTATGAAACAGAAAAAGATAAGGCTTATATCTATAAGAGATCTGCTTTTGTGCTAAAGTATTGTCAGAATGTAGGAGAAAAAGAAACTAGTGGTGATTATAAACAGTGTCCTCCTCCATTTGAGCATGATTACAGTTTCTCACCACCTGAGAAACAGTTCGGTGAAGATTATGTTCCCATTCAACCGACCGAACAAGATAAGGGTAAAGGGATAGGTACATCAGAGAGGACTGAGAAAGTAGAAAAACCTAACCCTAAAACAGTAAAAATTTTGAAAAACCCAGCAAATCAGAGACCGATAAGGATTAGGAACCGATCGCCTATTAAATTTGTTAAAGGTCCTAATTTTGAGGAAGAGGACTTCTTAAAACCAGCGTGTAATTCGCAATCAAAGTATGTTCCTCCACCAAAACGGTCTCCTAATAGAACTCCTGAGAGATCCCCTGTGAACAGGAGGTCACCACCCAGACATCTGAGAAATAGATCTCTACCTGCTCGTAGACCTAGCTTCAATTCCTATTTTAGGGATGATAATATAGAAACTATGCGTACATGTTTGCATTGCGGGTTAGGAGGTCATAGGGCGGTTCACTGTTCTAAACGATTTATAGCACCCAGAAAGAGGATTGAGCTAAGTCCCCCTAAAAGTTTTCAAAAATATCGATCAGCTTCTCCTCATAAGAATTAGATGTCATCTAGACCTAACTCTCAAGGATCTAGTCAACCTGTGATTTATAAGAATCCGTTCAAGACTGATAATAGTAAAAGGGTTAAGCAAGATAATGTTTATTTCAAGAAACCCTTACATAAAAGTCAAATGTGGGTAACAAAGGAGGGATCTAATGGGGCTTGTGGTTCGGGTACCACTTTCAGGGAAAATGAAATGGTTGTCAATGTAAATGGGAAACCCATTGCCGAAAAGGCATGGGTATCTCCCTCAAACTAATCATTTTTCTAATTGTTTGTGCAGGTCGCCTACAGTCTACATAAAAATACTTGGATTGTTGATAGTGGGGCGTCCAGGCACATGACCGCAAACATGTCTCCGCTGAATGATGTTAAATCTATTAAGGGTGGACCTGTTTCTTTTGCGGGTGATCAAGGAGGATTTATAACTGCTCAAGGGATGATTTCTAATTCCTAGGTCAGTTTTGACAAAGTGAGTTATGTAAAGGAGATGTCAAATAACCTGTTGTCTGTCTGATATGCCCGAATCAAACGGTTTATTTATGCGGTGTCGTTATATAGCAAAACGTCAATTCAGGATATCAACAGAAGAAGTTGATTGTTTAATTTATATATGCTGGGCCTAAATCTACTATTCCTTCCTATGGGTTAGCAAGGGCAAATATGACCTAGGGTCGTTCCTTGAGCAGTCGAATTTGAAACGAAGCTTATTCAGACAATTTAGTAATTAAGATTTGGTTTGTACACAATTTAGTATCCAAGACTAGTGGCCAGGTACACCTTGTGTGGAGAGGCAGGATCCTTTTGGTCCCAATAAATTGGCACCACTTTATCCAGAATATCAAATTGTGTAAAGGCAATAGTTGGGTTGATTTGATTTATAATTGTATTTAAAATATTAAAGCAATATAATTAAAATAAGCTAGCTAGCATGCAACAGCTAAGGACAGAGAAGACGTGGTTCACCATGATTTAAGATAACGTAGTGTCGGGATGATTATGAGACACTCGTTGGATAGGTATACCTTGGTGTGAACACTAGATTCCCTACTAAGCGGTTTCTGTAACATCCCATTTTTCCCGTACATATTGAAAGGTACATACTTAATCATTGTACGTTTGTAACTCGCTAGATTATGCGTAATTGTATATATATATATATATATATATATATATATATATATATATATATATATAAATATATACTCGATAATGGGTGCATATACAAGTTTATACATGGTTTTTGATAGCGTTAAGTCTTGTGAGACCATTGTTGAAGGTTAGGCGAATATAGGAAGCGGGATTTAACTGTACGAATTAAATAAAATCGAAATTTGTTTAAGGTTGTCGAGGTGTCCAGGTGACGGCTAATGCCGCGCCGCGACACATAAAGCAATTCCAGATCAGAAGTCAAGTTAACAGGGGTCGTTTTACCTTCTTTATGTCGCGCCGCGACAAAGGAGCCACGCCGCGGCGTATCTGCAGTTCTGACTCCGATTTCTACTCTATTTAAAAGGGTTTTAGGGGTAATTTGGTCTTTTTATGTGTAGATCAGTTTGGTGCATTAAATCACAACCACTTATCCATTTATTTCATTTCCTCTTCTCTTTTCTTTCCAATTTCTCTCCCAAAACACAAAACCCACTTAGTTTAATCTTGAGATTTGAAGGTGAAGATTTGTGAATCAAACCTAGGAGCAAGAATTAAAGTTGTTTTCTTTGTTGTTAGCTACAAGAAGATAGTCTTGGTAAGTTCTAACTCTATGTTTCGAGTTTTAATTAGTTATGCTAGGGTTTTGGTTCATTTGTAACTTATGTGACCCATTTGGGGTTAAAATGGGTGAACTTGGGTTGTGTTGATGAAAGGAAACCCTAAGTAACTATAATCTAGGGTTTGGACTTAAGATTTGAAGTTGAAAGTGTTAAATGGTGTTGTTAGTCACTAATGCACTTTAAGATTAATGAAAGAAGTGTTAATATGTAAGTTTGACTTGATTGTGAGTCTTAGTAATATAAAATGGGTCAAAATGTACTAGTTGACCTAATTAGATGAAATGGGTATGGATTACCCTAAGTTTTGTGTTAATTGAAGTTAGTAGACTTTAATTCACTAGCCTTAGTGATTAAAGTCGAGTCTTGGCCATTTATGGGCGGTTGTGGGTAGTTGAGTCATTTAATGCAAATTGGGTCATTAAATGCTCAAGTGGGAGTATTGTGGTTAATCCCACTAGTTGTGAAATTGAATGTGCGCTTAATGATTTAGGTACATTGCGTTGAAGCTTGGAAGTGCTAAATCATCATCCTTGTGACAAGGTGAGTGGAATATCTATATATGTATGTATATGATTTATGTGCCGTATTGATGGTGTCACATAGCCATTTTGTGACCATAGTTGCGAGACATAGCCGTTTTTGTCTACGTTGTTATTTATGCACATAGCCGTTTTTGTGCATATAGTGGCGAGTAATAGCCGTGTTTTACTCCCAAGTTGTTATCCGTGTTCTTTGTGCGCATAGCCGTGTTTGTGTACAAGATTGTGAGTAATAGCCGTGTTTTACTCACATGTTGATCAAGTGATGCCATAGCCGTTTTTGGGAATACTTGGGGGTGATGCCATAGCCGTTTTTAGAACACCTCTGGGGTTAGTATACCATAGCCGGGTTTGGGAGCTAACGGTTGTTATGAACATCGATGACTTGTTTCGCGAAGTCATTCCCCTGGCGAAGAATTTTGGTTAACCATGGTTAATAGTTGATGATGCTAGCATTTGGTTTATGATTATGATGTTTATGCTAATAATGTGGCTAGTTGTACGGTTTGATGATACTAGCTTAATTATCGAGATGTTATGCGATTGTGTGCGTTATATGATATCGTGGATGCGTGTGGGTAAGTCTTATAAGCATGTATATATTTATTCTACTCACTAAGCTTTGCTTACCCCTCTCGTTGTTCATCTTTTTAGATGCAGGCATGGACAAAGGCAAGGGGGTTGTTGGGCACTAGGTGTCCCTTGATGATGTTATGTTGGAGCTTTTGGAAGTTGGCCTAGCGTTTTGGGTAGTTTAGTCCCAAACCATGCTCGATGTGTTGTTTGGTTTAAAACTATCATTTTTGTGTTGGTCAAACTTGTAGCACATTCGTTAATGGCCTTTGTGCCTTTTGTAAACACTAAACTTTTTGTATGTTTTAACGAAACGTGTGGAATGGGTTACATATTTAATTGGCGCGTAAATGTGTATTAAAAAAAATTATCGTATGAAATACGGGTTGGGTTGTTACAAGTGGTATCAGAGCAAGGTCTAAGGGATTTAGGCGACTTGAGATAGGTGCCTAGACTTAGACTTTAATGTGTATGCGCTTTTATGCGGGACTTGTAGGACTTCGGGTCGGATCGGGAATTGTTAGTGCTTAGGTTTATGTGATTTAACCTTGCACTAATTGTTTTGTGTTATAGTTGGAATCATCAAGCGAGATAGACGTTGTACTAGCAAGTTAATGCGGCGTGCTCGCGTAGTAATGACTAGCTACCATTATTACGGGTGCAAATCGTGTCAAACGAGCAAAGTACGACGATTGTGGAGCGAGATGGGATAGTGTGGTGTATGTGTATGCATATGTGTCATGTGTTTTGTTTCGACGTTTAATCTTTTCCGTTTTATAGAATGAAGATGCGAAACGGACATGACACCGAACACGATAACGGGGGTACGAGCCAGGACGCCGAGTTTTCGGCTAAGGTTGAGGCCGTCTTTAAAAAGTTAAAAGTGGATTTTCTTACGGATGTCCAAAAGGTCTTCCAAGCTTCGGTTGATGAGCAAATAACTGAACTAATAACCGAACGCATGAATGCCGCGATTGGAGAGGCATTCGAAGCTCGAAACTTACACCCTCGTGGTGAAGGAGGTGAAGGAAGGCAGGACTTCCATTATAAGAATTTCAAGGATGCTCAACCCCCGATGTTTAATGGGGTGCGAGATCCTTTAAAAAGTACATGGTGGATCTCCGATATCGAGGGAGCTTTCCGTACCGCGGAATGTCCTCCCGAGAAGAAAACAAGGTATGGTTCTAGCATGTTGCGGGAGGAAGCTAAGTTGTGGTGGGATGATAAAATCAACTTATATGGCGAAGAACAATGTATGGGCTTGACATGGGAGGAGTTCAAGAAAGAATTTTTCAAAGAGTACCGAACTTCTTCTGATCTCGATAGAATCCGGGACGAGTTGCATCATTTGCAACAAGGTTCAATGGACTTGGTTACTCTCAAGTCTACCTTCTTGGCAAAGACTCATTTTTTCCCGAAATATGTTGGTGATGATCACAAGTTAATGAAGGATTTCTACCGTACTTTGAATGATGAGTTTAAGAGTAAGATTAGCCGGGGTATGGCTAAGTCTTTTGATGAATTGTTTGAGTTGGCTCAGGGTTTTGAGCCGGAGGTTCCAAGAAAGAGCGATTTCACTCTTTCCAAAAGAAAGTTTGAAGGTTCTAGTTACTCTAACTTTTCGAACAAGAAGAACAAAAGCAAGAAGGGGTCCGAAAGCGTCGGAAGTGTGAAGAAAGGTGATTTGAATACTTTTATGCCTACTTGTTTTAGTTGTGGGAAGCCGGGTCATTACGCCCGTGATTGTTTGGCCAAGTCGGTCACATGTTTTAATTGTCAAAAGACGGGGCACTGTAAGGCGGAATGTCCCGAATTATCAAACGACCAAGTTAAGAGGCTAGAGAAGGAGGCGGGGTCGGCTAGGGGGCATAACTACTTGATGACGAATGATGAAGCCAAACCATCCAACGAAGTCGTCTCATGTACTTTCATGGTTAACTCTAATCCAGCACGGATACTTTTTGATAGTGGTGCTAATTTGTCTTTCGTGTCTCCAAGATTTGTGCCTAAGTTAAATAAATCGCTAGTGAAGTTGAGTCGTTCGGTAGAAGTTGAAATAGCGGATGGCAAGACGGCGCTAGTGGTTGACGTGTGTAAAAATTGTAATGTTGTGTTTGGTGCCGAAAGTTTTAAAATTGATCTCATTCCGATGACCTTGGGCAATTTTGATATTGTCGTTGGTATGGATTGGCTCGATCGTTATAGAGCTGATATTGCATACCATGATAAGCTTATTCGCGTAAAGACCCCAAGTGGGGGAGAGTTGATTATTCATGGTGATAAACGAAGGAGACCGGTGCCGATATGCACTTTTGCACGGGCACGTCGTCTCGTTGTTACTGGTGGCATGGCTTTCCTTTCTCATGTTATTGATACTCGTAATGAGCCACCACCTATTCGTGAAATTCTGGTGGTTAGTGAATTCGAAGACATTTTTTCGGACGAGTTACCGGGTGTTCTGGCGGAAAGACAAGTTGAATTTCGCATTGAGTTTGTTCCGGGAGCTACTCCCATTGCTAAAACTCCTTATCGTTTAGCACCAACGGAAATGCAAGAGTTGTTAAATCAAACACAAGAGTTGCTTGAGAAGGGTTTTATTCGACCGAGTGCTTCTCCATGGGGCGCTCCGGTTTTATTCGTGAAAAAGAAGGATGGTAGTATGCGGATGTGCATCGATTATCGGGAGTTAAATAAGGTGACAATCAAAAATCGTTATCCATTGCCTCGGATTGACGATTTGTTTGACCAACTCCAAGGTGCAACGTATTTCTCAAAGATTGACCTACGGTCCGGCTATCACCAAATGCGGGTCCGTGAGAAAGATATTGAGAAAACAGCTTTTCGAACGCGTTATGGGCATTTTGAGTTTGTAGTTATGCCTTTTGGTCTTACGAATGCACCGGCGGCAATCATGGATCTTATGAACCGAGTGTTCCAACCTATGTTGGACAAGTCTTTAATTGTGTTCATTGACGACATACTTGTCTACTCGAAAAGTATGAACGAGCATGAACGTCATTTGCGTGAAGTATTGAAGATGTTACGAAAGGAGAAGTTGTATGCTAAGTTCTCCAAATGTGAATTTTGGCTAAGGGAGGTTCAATTCCTTGGTCACATTGTGAACAAAGACGGCATTCAAGTAGATCCGGGGAAGATAGAGACGGTGAACAGTTGGAGACAACCGACTACGCCTAAAGAAATCCGAAGTTTTCTCGGATTGGCCGGTTATTATCGTCGGTTTATCCAAGACTTTTCTAAGATCGCTTCTTCGTTGACGAAATTAACGAGGAAGAACGCGAGGTTTAATTGGGAGAACGAGCAAGAAATTGCTTTTAAACTGTTAAAAGAGAGGTTGTGTCAAACTCCGGTGTTAGTGTTGCCGGAAGGAGTGGAAGACATGACGGTTTATTATGATGCTTCGTTAAATGGACTCGGGTGTGTTCTAATGCAAAGAGGTAAAGTCATCGCTTATGCCTCTCGACAATTAAAGGAACACGAGACGAGATATCCGACTCATGATCTTGAGTTGGCGGCGGTTGTGCATGCGTTGAAAATTTGGCGCCATTACTTGTATGGTGTCAAGTGTACGATTTATTCGGATCATAAGAGTTTGAAACATCTCTTTAATCAACGAGATTTGAATTATCATCAACGTAGGTGGATGGATGTGGTGAAAGATTATGATTGTGAAATACTTTATCATCCGGGCAAGGCGAATGTGGTTGCAGATGCGTTAAGTCGAAAGAGTCATCACCCGGCGTTAAGATTGGGATTGTTACGTATGATTATTACTAACGATTTTCTTGAAAAACTCGGTGTGATTCAAATAGAGGCTTACGTTCACAACAAGCATGCGGAGCGAATTGTGGGACAATCGGAGTTCATTACTATGGGCTCGCGGGGTTTTTTGTCTTTTCAAGGATGAGTGTGGGTGCCTAAGATGGGTGATTACCGACAAGTGCTACTCGATGAAGCACATAAGTCAAAGTATTCCATTCATCCGGGCGCGACGAAAATGTATCTTGATTTAAGGAAAGATTATTGGTGGCCGGGCATGAAACGTGATGTTGTGAAGTATGTTGAGCAATGCGTCACGTGTTTGCAAGTTAAGGCCGAGCATCAAAAGCCGTATGGTAAGTTACAACCGTTGGAAATCCCGAAATGGAAATGGGAGCACATTACCATGGATTTCATCACGAAGTTACCTAAAATGGCGAGAACCCAATTTGATTCGATTTGGGTTATAGTTGATCGATTGACGAAGAGTGCTTTGTTTCTTCCCATTAAGGAAGCGATATCGTCGGAGACTTTGGCTAAGTTGTTTATCAAGGAAGTCATCTCTCGACACGGTGTTCCTATATCTATTATTTCGGATCGAGATACTCGCTTTACATCTCGGTTTTGGGAAAAGTTTCATGAAGATATGGGTACGCAATTGAAGTTGAGCACGGTGTATCATCCTCAAAGGGATGGTCAAACCGAACGTATGAATCAAACATTGGAGGATATGTTACGGGCATGTATTATCGATTTCGGTGGTAGTTGGGACGAGCACTTACCTTTGGTGGAATTCTCATACAATAATAGTTATCATACTAGTATTGGGATACCACCTTATAAGATGCTTTATGGGCGTAGGTGCCGAACCCCGATTTGTTGGGGTGAAGTGGGACAAAAGGAAATCGGGAGTACCGATTTGGTTTTAGAGATGAATAGTAAGATTGATATGATTCGAGAGCATTTGAAGAAGGCTCAAGATAGGCAAAATTCGTATGCCGACAAACATAGACGAACGATCGAATTTCAAGAAGGTGACATGGTGATGCTTAAGGTTTCGCCATGGAAAGGTATTATTCGATTCCGGAAATGAGGAAAGTTAGCTCCTCGGTTTATTGGACCATTTAAGGTTTTAGCTCGTGTTGGTGAAGTCGTGTATCATTTGGAATTACCCGAAGAGCTTGCGGGGATCCATAATACATTTCATGTTTCCCATCTCCGTAAGTGTCTTGCGGATGATTCATCTTGGGTGCCATTAGACGAGATCGAGCTAAACAATAAGTTAGATTATATCGAGGAACCGATTGCCATACTTGATGAGAAGGTCAAAAGGTTGAGACATAAAGAGTTTAGGACCTTTAAAGTTCAATGGCGTCGGAGTAAGGGTTCCGAGTTTACTTGGGAGCCCGAAGAGTTTGTGTTAGTTTATCTTCCGGCTTGTCATGCGGCTTGGATCCCGAGGACGCGCTCCGATTCAAGTGGGGGAGAGTTGTAACATCCCGTTTTCCCCGTACATATTGAAAGGTACATACTTAATCATTGTACGTTTGTAACTCGCTAGATTATGCGTAATTGTATAGATATATATATATATATATATATATACTCGATAATGGGTGCATATACAAGTTTATACATGGGTTTGATAGCGTTAAGTCTTGTGAGACCATTGTTGAAGGTTAGGCGAATATAGGAAGCGGGATTTAAGTGTACGAATTAAATAAAATCAAAATTTGTTTAAGGTTGTCGAGGTGTCCAGGTGACGGCTAATGCCGCGCCGCAACAAACTGGGCCGCGCCGCGACACATAAAGCAATTCCAGATCAGAAGTCAAGTTAACAGGGGTCGTTTTTCCTTCTTTATGTCGCGCCGCGACAAAGGAGCCGCGCCGCGGCATATCTGCAGTTCTGACTCCGATTTCTACTCTATTTAAAAGGGTTTTAGGGGTAATTTGGTCTTTTTGTGTGTAGATCAGTTTGGTGCATTAAATCACAACCACTTATCCATTTATTTCATTTCCTTTTCTCTTTTCTTTCCAATTTCTCTCCCAAAACACAAAACCCACTTAGTTTAATCTTGAGATTTGAAGGTGAAGATTTGTGAATCAAACCTAGGAGCAAGAATTAAAGTTGTTCTCTTTGTTTTTAGCTACAAGAAGATAGTCTTGGTAAGTTCTAACTCTATGTTTCGAGTTTTAATTAGTTATGCTAGGGTTTTGGTTCATTTGGAACTTATGTGACCCATTTGGGGTTAAAATGGGTGAATTTGGGTTGTGTTAATGAAAGGAAACCCTAAGTAACTATAATCTAGGGTTTGGACTTAAGATTTGAAGTTGAAAGTGTTAAATGGTGTTGTTAGTCACTAATGCACTTTAAGATTAATGAAAGAAGTGTTAATATGTAAGTTTGACTTGATTGTGAGTCTAAGTAATATAAAATGGGTTAAAATGTACTAGTTGACCTAATTAGATGAAATGGGTATGGATTACCCTAAGTTTTGTGTTAATTGAAGTTAGTAGACTTTAATTCACTAGCCTTAGTGATTAAAGTCGAGTCTTGGCCATTTATGGGCGGTTGTGGGTAGTTGAGTCATTTAATGCAAATTGGGTCATTAAATGCTCAAGTGGGAGTATTGTGGTTAATCTCACTAGTTGTGAAATTGAATGTGCACTAAATGATTTAGGTACATTGCGTTGAAGCTCGGAAGTGCTAAATCATCATCCATGTGACAAGGTGAGTGGAATATCTATATATGTATGTATATGATTTATGTGCCGTATTGATGGTGTCACATAGCCGTTTTGTGACCATAGTTGCGAGACATAGCCGTTTTTGTCTACGTTGTTATTTATGCACATAGCCGTGTTTGTGCATATAGTGGCGAGTAATAGCCGTGTTTTACTCCCACGTTGTTATCCGTGTTCTTTGTGCACATAGCCATGTTTGTGTACAAGATTGTGAGTAATAGCCGTGTTTTACTCATATGTTGATCAAGTGATGCCATAGCCATTTTTGGAAACACTTGGGGGTGATGCCATAGCCGTTTTTGGAACACCTCGGGGGTTAGTATACCATAGTCGGGTTTGGGAGCTAACGGTTGTTATGAACATCGATGACTTGTTTCGCTAAGTCATTCCCCTGGCGAAGAATTTTGGTTAACAATGGTTAATAGTTGATGATGCTAGCATTTGGTTTATGATTATGATGTTTATGCTAATAATGTGGCTAGTTGTACGGTTTGACAATACTAGCTTATTTATCGAGATGTTATGCGATTATGTGCATTATATGATATCGTGGATGCGTGTGGGTAAGTCTTATATGCATGTATATATTTATTCTACTCACTAAGCTTTGCTTACCCCTCTCGTTTATCATCTTTTTAGATGCAGGCATGGACAAAGGCAAGGGGGTTGTTGGGCACTAGGTGTCCCTTGATGATGTTATGTTGGAGCTTTTGGAAGTTGGCCTAGCGTTTTGGGTAGTTTAGTCCCAAACCATGCTCGATGTGTTGTTTGGTTTAAAACTATCATTTTTGTATTGTTCAAACTTGTAGCACATTCGTTAATGGCCTTTGTGCCTTTTGTAAACACTAAACTTGTTGTATGTTTTAACAAAACGTGTGGAATGGGTTACATATTTAATTGGCGCGTAAATGTGTATTAAAAAAAATTATCGTATGGAATACGGGTTGGGTTGTTACAGTTTCCCGATTAGCATGTCACGAGGAACTAGGCTTTGAAGATTCTGATCGGATGGACTGTGCTCAACTCCTGACGCTTTATCCAGTTTAAGGATACAAGCGGCCCGTCTTGGATGCAGTGCATACTTTGGGCGCACGAATAAAGTAGCATAGCCATATATATAGAATATCCAACCTTTCTTAACACCTTAGTGTATCACCCAAGTGAGTGGTTATGATTGTGTTTCGAATTCTTTTCTGTCAATGGTTTTGTAAAATCTAAGGGTTTGTAGACAAATTAGAACATCTGATAGTTCTCAGCCATCCTTAAAGATTTATAAGCTTAGTTTGTATTGTATTGCGATAAACTCCCATTTATGATTTAAACCAGCCCTTACTTAAATCTACCCAATAAATCCCTTAGTTATCCACCATGTACTAGACTTATAGTGGTTCCATAGCTTCTAACCTTGACCATGCCTAAGTGGTCCTATAGTACATCGACATGAGTCTTATACTCTTGACCAATGTCTTGATCTGGTCCTATGGTAATTCCCCATGTACTTTGTAGTATTTTCAATGGGTTCATACCTTGACCAATGAATAAACACAGATAACTAATTACCTTTATAATGTTAACTTTATAAAAGGTTTTAATCACGTTTATTGGTGGAAGGACGATAATAACGAGGTTTAATATCATAGACAGAAAGCGAGTACGAAACGATAATCATCCCTAACTAACATTATTAAATCATGGTAAACAATCAAGCAATTACTCACACATCATGGCAACAAGCATTTCTAATATTAATAAATCATAAACATCGAATAAGAATATTATAATAAATTAATAAAAGAAAGGATAGATGTTACCGAATAATGTCGGCAGAATAACACTTGTATTTCTTCATAATATCCATAGCGTTACAGTGCTTGATAGCTTCTACAACTAACTACATACTATTCTCCTATTGATCACTATAGAGCCACAATAGAGAGATAATTATTTTCTTAATCTCTGTACTTTTCTCTCTCTAGAATATAGAGAGAGAAAGTAGAGAGAGAACTAATCTCCTATAGATCACTAGAGAGCGACTATAGAGAGATATTTAGAGAGAGAAATGAGAAAGGTGTGTGTTGAAATAGTGGGATGAGCCACCTATTTATAGGAAAGGCTTGATGACAAAGTTGTAAATAAATGGGCTTGGTGACCAAGCAAAGCATCTTGAGAACTTGGTGGCCAAGGTGACCTTGGAGAGCAAGTATAACTTGGAGAGCAAGCACATTCTAGATTATTTCAAATTTTTGCCTGCAAACGGCTGGCAGACCGTTTGGCAAGCCGTTTACAGGGGCCGTTTGCTAGCCTTGCCCATTTGCAGTGCCTGTTTGCTTGACCCATGTGGAAGGTCATTTTCCATAGTGGCAGGCCATTTGGCTAGCCGTTTGGCTTGCTGATTTGCTGGATCGTAACTTGATTTCTTGTCTTTCACCGTTTTCGCTCTAGAATCTTCGTTTTAGCTCCGTTTCTGACGATTCTTGTGCCCACGCGTTCGTAATTGAATATCCTACAACATGAGATTAAGTACATAAACTTTTCCAAAAATTATAAAATAAGTTATTTAAACGCGAGTTAATCGTCTTAGCCGGTTTTGCTCGTTTTTCCTCGTTTTTCATCCGTTTTTAGTGATTCTTGAAACATAGCCTTTGTAATGACATAATATACCAAATGAAGCAAATAAATGCTTATTTAGATGATAAAGTCAATTACTTTATCATAAATGGGGCTAATATCGGGGGTAAAAACGTGACTTTTTATCCGATATCACTGTCTCTCAAGTGTGTGATAAGAGGCACAAAGTTTTATTTGAAGAACAGCAGTGTTACATCATGAAAAAAGATTATAAAGTTCCAGATGATATGATTCTTATGACGGCACCAAGATGTCAAGACTTGTACATTCTGGATATTTCGAAGGCTTATGTAAACGCAGCTACAGGGCATCATGCTTTTGTGTCCAAAGCTACTGAACAAGACTCTATGTTATGGCATAAAAGGATGGGTCATCTGAGTTTCAGAAAAATGAACCATTTAGTCCACAATCGTTTAGTGGAAGGGGTAAATGTAAAAGGGTTTCAGGCACCTGATGGTTGTGTGCCGTGCAAGAAAGGGAAGCAAGCTAAGAAACCACACAAGGCTAAGAAACATCATTCCATTGATACTCCTCTTGAGATGCTTCATATGGATCTATTCGGTCCAGTTAACAAGAAGAGCATCACTGGACATTCCTATTGCCTAGTGGTTACTGATGAGTACTCGCGGTTTACGTGGATTGTGTTGCTGAAAAGTAAAGCTGATACTTTTGAACAAATCAATTTGCTGATCACGAGACTTGAAATGTTGTATAAATTGAGGGTTAGAAGGATCCGAACAGATAATTGGACAGAGTTTAAAAATAAGAAAATGGAATAGTATTGTAATGAAAGAGGAATTCAACAACAATTCAGTTCACCTTACACTCCGCAGATGAATGGTGTTGCTGAAAGAAATAATTGTACTCTAATTAAGACTGCCAGAACCATGCTGGCTAACTTAGAATTACCAGTTCTCTTTTGGAGTGAAGCAGTTTGAATGCGTGCTATACGATGAATAGAGTGCTTGTTGTGAAACGTCATGGCAAGACATGTTATGAGCTACTACTGAAAAGAAAACCTCACATTAAACATCTCGAACCATTTGGTTCTCTTTGTACTATAATGGTTAGAGATACAGGCGGGAAATTCAATCTGAAAGCTGTTACAGGTAGGTTTTTGGGTTATGGGAATGCGTGCAAACGGGTTTATAATTTGGAATCACGGTGCGTTGAAGAATGTACAGAAATCGATGTTCAAAGACATGCAGCAATTCCAGCTGGTAAAAGGGTATAAGTGGATGTTTGATTATGATAAGTTGTTTGATTCATTCAATCTTCCTGAGGATGACTCTGACGATGAATAGATTGCTGCACAAATGATGTATAACATGCGTATTTCTTCTGAACGTATGTCTGATGTGCGTGTGCAATCACAAGTACCTATTGCAACTGACGATAAGGCACCAGTGACAGGCACAAATAATGAGGACTCAGATTCTAGTGATTCAGTTCCGACATTAGAGGAATTAACTTTACAATCTGAGGGGGAGGATGTGTATCTGGATGAAGTTTATGAGGATATGGTGGATGAGGAACCCACTAGAGCTGTGCTTGAGGAACCTATTCTACACGAGGAACCTTTACAAATAGTTATTGTGGAACCTTTACAAACCAATATAGATGACACAACTGAAATAGGCAGACTAAGACGGTCTGGCCGATCGGTATCTCTTCCTAAATGTTTTGATGATTATGTTATTAACCCTGCAGGTGTTTCAGGTGCTAATACAGGTGAATCTTCTGCTTCGGATGAGCAAGTAACACCCTCTGCAAATGTTGTTACTACTTTTTATACTCAATTGAATCAGACCAGAAGAATCTTCAGGAATGCGTACTGTGCTTTTGTACAGCAAAGCGAACCTAAATACGTCAAAGATGCATTGCAGTATGATGAGTGGGTTTCAGCTATGCAGGAAGAACTTTAACAATTTAATCATTTAGGTGTTTGGGGGTTGGTAATACCGCCTACAGGCTGTAAACAGTATGGCTTGAAGTGGGTATTGAAGAATAAGAAAGATGATCAAGGTATCGTGATCTGGAACAAAGCAAGATTGGTTGTTCGAGGTTATCAACAAATTCTGGAAGTTGATTACGACGAAGTATATGCTCCGATTGCCAGACTTGAGGTAATACGGATGTTTTTGGCATTTGCTTCGTGGAAAGGTTTTAAAGTTTTTCAGATGGATGTTAAGAGTGCATTTTTGTATGGTACTCTCCAAGAGACTGTGTTTGTGACTCAGCCACCGGGTTTCGTTGATCCACATCATCCAGAGAAGGTGTATCTCTTAGAAAAGGCGCTTTATGGTCTTCGTCAAGCCCCGAGAGCTTGGTATGCTACTCTGTCAAACTATATGATAGAGAACGGTTTTAGATGAGGAGTCATCGATCAGACTCTGTTTATTAAGGAAAGGAGTGACGACATCATGTTGGTACAGGTATATGTGGACGATATCATTTTTGGATCAACCGATCAGAAAATAGTTGATGAGTTTCAGGATGTAATGCAAAAACGATTCAAGATGAGCTCACTGGGGGCCATTAATTTCTTTTTGGGGTTGCAGGTTGATTAAACAGAAAAAGGAATTTTCCTACATCAATCGAAATATGTAGCTGACATCTTTCCTACATCAATCGAAATATGTAGCTGACAACTTGAGCTGGTTCAAGATGGAAGATGAACGAATTGCCAAGAATCCTCTGTCGGTGAATCACGGGATTACACCAGAAAATACAGAGTCGAAAGTTAATCCAACTCTATACAGGGCTATTATTGGTTCTTTGATGTTTCTTACGGCATCTCGCCCAGATACTATGTTTGCCACTTTCTTGTGCGCTCGTTATCAGGCACAACCGAATGTGAATCATATGTTAGCAGCGAAGAAGATCATACGTTATCTAAAGGGAACTCCAAGTTTGGGCTTATGGTATCCACGAAAGGATGGGTTCGATCTAACGGCATTTAGTGATTCGGATTACGGGGGTTGTAAAAGAGATTTCAAATCGACCTCTGGTGGTTGTCAGTTTCTCAGTAGCAGGTTGGTAAGTTGGCAGTGCAAGAAACAAATGACAGTCGCACAATCAACGTGTGAGGCTGAATATATTTCTGCAGCAAGTTGTACTTCTCAGGTTGTCTGGATTCAACAACAACTTCGGGATTACGGTTTGCAAATTTCTAACACTCCTATATATGTTGATAATATTGTTGCTATTGCTATTACTAAAAACCCTGTTAATCATTCTAAGACCAAACACATAGGGATCAAGTACCATTTCATTAGGGACTGTTATGATAAGAAATTAAGTGATGTCCTACAAATAGGTACAACAACCCAGAGGGCTGACTTGTTTACGAAAGCATTTGACCGACCTCGTTTCCTATTTTTGTTAAATGTGTTAGGAGTGAAAGATAGGGCGGAGGTTGTGTCCGACAGGGAGTTATTGAAGTAACCATCCAATCTGTATCATTTGTATATTTGCATTTGCATTTTGCATCATTTTTGCATGTTACTTAGTTTATTTTTCTGTTTTGCGTGTTCATTTTATTTTCTGCTATGCATTTTAAAATTGAAAAACCAAAAAGATTGTGTTTATTTGCTTTCTGTTAAGTAGAATAGTTACGAAAATTGCTTCATCAGAAAATACAAAAACATTGAAAAATGAAAAAGCCATAAAAATCAGAAAAATCAGAAAATGAGAAGTTGCTATGTGAAAATGGGAAATGATTGTATTACTGAACTTGCATGTTAATCGTTCTGCGTAAAACGTAAGTAATACATGATTAGTTAATGAATGTTGATAAATTTTGAGGATTGAATTTTGGAATGAGAGAATCACTTGTGCATAAAGTAAATAATCTTGGCAAGGAAATTGCGGAAAGGTTTACAGCGGTTGACAGTAGTCACCTACCTATCATTGAGAATGTATTGAGAAACGATTGTTCAGGAACTCAACAGACGGTTGAGGTCTCCCCTACTACGATTTATACTCTAGTGAAGGATGGCCGAGTAAGTCCACAAGGCGAGTTTACTCTGTTAGAACCTATATCAGTTTCTATTTACCTTTATTGCTTGGGCTGAAACGCATTAGGTTAGTCAGGTATCTAAAGGGGGGTGTTCTCACTATAAACAAGTCAAAAAGTGCAATTCTGTATCACAGACATTTCATCGGTTTGAGAAAGTTATTGAAGGAGACTGCTTCAACGCCAAAGATTAAAGTTGCAGTGTGGTTCATCTCTAAGTATGGTGCATCAACATCAAAGTTGTATTTTTTATTTCATTTTAAATTTGTCTTCATTTAGGTTTGCAAAAGCAAAATAGCAACATCAGAAAATCCAAAAAAAAAAAAAAAAATGTGTGGATTATGTTTTCTATTATTTATTCGTGTATATATGTTTGAACGACAATAAATATGGTGCATCACATCAGCTAAAAAGAATTTGTGTTATCAAATTTGGACTTCGTGTTTATCAATCAATTGAATTCTACATGTGAAAGATGATCAAACGCTATGCTGATCAGAACAATTTAAGTTATCTATATCCGAGGGGGAGAAGTGCTAGAGTTTCAGATCTAGAGAACTCAAATCATTCTGTTGTCCTGGAAATCATAATTTTAGCAGGATTTTGCTTTTCATTTAGAGGGACGTTACATCTATTTTCTGTGATATGGGATGTGCCGATTGATCTAGATAGCTGGGGATATCTTCTGGAGGGTATTCTGACTTAGAATTCTATCACCCCCAAAATCATCATATCATTCCATCATTATTAGCTTTTCGCTCAAGTATGGGGTTTATAGTGACTGGTAACTGTGTTCTTACGGAGTATGTAATAAAATTGAGATAAACAAAGTCTTTTGAAGCGAAAGGTATAAGTTTAAGTTAGAAGCTCATGGCTGATAGGGTTGCTAGAAACATCGTGAGATGCTTCCTGTTCAATCAAATCGAAAGTACATTGAGGTGATAGCGGACAGTGTCAATTTATTGTGCTCAATTGACTACCTAATAAATTTGTGCTATCTCAAGTGAGGACTAAGTTTAAGATTATTTACCCATGTGTGCAAGTGATTTTCAAAAAGTCTGGGAGGAAAGTCTAATAAGTTTATTGATATTCAAAGACTGTAAGTGTAAGTACTTGAAAACCTAAAGTGGAACAAAAAGTTCTGAATGAATGAATATAACGAGGTTAAAATTGCAAAATATAGTTCAGTTCTGATCCCAAGAAAAATGTTGACTTAATTCATCTTCTCACAAAAATATGATGTTATGCTATGTGAGCTGTATAGTTTGTTCTTGATAGTTTAATCTGTTTTCATACTTGTGATATTCACTATGCGGTTAGTTTATTGATTTAATTCATCATAATGTATATGCTTGCATTAATTTATTTTTCCGTAGTTTGCATTATAAACTGAAAAAGACAAAAAGATTTAGTGTATTTATTATATTTTTACATGTTTCATATTGTATATTATTGCATATAATTTGGTGGTTACTTCATAAACTCCGTATGTGTGGACCAGGGGGAGTAAGCAAGTGAGAAAGAGATAGTGAAAGAGATCCAAAAAGCAAAATATTCATTAAGTCGGGTATTAGTTTATTTAACTTAGGTTGAAATACTACTGGATCTGGAAATGATTGGTAAAAGTTGAGATTTTATGGACTAGATTGTGTAAAGTGTTTGTTTGGATGAGATGAATTGTTTGAGAAATAGAGTTAGAAAAGACGAGAATGAAAAGTAAAATTTTTAATGGTTAATTTGCAACCGGACGGTTACTCAATGCAACCGCACAGTTACACGTTGTGACTGCCCGGATATGTGTAATTAAAGGATTTTTAGATGTCATGTACAACCGTACGGGTACACCTTGCACCCGCGCAGTTGCATAATTTTTGGCCGGATACAACCCTGCAACCGCACGGTTGCAGGACCGGTATAAATACCCAAACTCAGAACCGTGGGTTGTTTGTGCTCACAAATTGGCTAAGTCTAAAATTCTTCAAAAATCACAAAGAGCTAAGGGGAGTTTTTGATCTCGTTTTTCTTATTCTACTCGTGTTACTGATCAATTTCATCTACAACAGGTTCCTTTTCTTCCATTAAATCTCTTGTTTTGATTAGTTTTTAGTTTTTATGAACTTTAGATCAATACAGGGATTGTTGATGTGTTTTAACTGAAATTGTAGTTTTAAACATGTTAATCGGAGGTAATAGATGCTATTACAATGATTTATTTGATGATCAATACTCGTTTTGGTGGATTTGGGTTTTGAAAACCCTAACAGTACGGATGACTGTAACCGGACGGTTGCACCCTGCAACCGCACGGTTGTGCACGCAACCGGGTACTATTCTGTGCATCCGCACGGTTGCACAGCAGATTCAAAAATTGAACAGGCATTGGTGCATCCTTGTGAAATAGGCCATATCCATACGGTTACACTTGCAACAGTATTTTTCATCATCGCAACCATACGGGTACACATCAGAAACCCTAATTTTGATTTTTGGCTAATAATTTTTTTGTGTTTGCGATATTGTGGCTGTGTATTTCAGATATGTCTGGGACTCCTGTTTCAAATGTTCCTACTGCTAAGGCTACCGATTCTGGTTCCGGTCAGCCACGTACTGAAAAGAATTCAAGACCACGAAGAGTTACTAAGTCTCGATCTACGAAGGCTGCTGAGCATAAAAATGAATTGTAGGTGGGACCCAACAACAACATGCTTGCAAACTTGAATAAGATTGAGTATTTAGTTGACTATCATGAGATTATGGAGTTTCTTGAGCGGTCTCGTATCTACACGGCTATCACTATTGATGTGTCAGCTTATTTTTCTCATCAGCGTGAGTTTTGGAAGAATGTTACTTTGTCTAAGGCCATGGATGGTGAACGAAGGGTTGATGTGCTAAACAGTGTTGTTCAGGGTAAGCCTATCGTTGTTACTGAAGGGCATATCAGGAGGCTGTTAAGCTTTCATGATGCTGCGGATATGAAAACTAGGCTGAATTTGGGACTAGTCAAAGGCTGTTTCCAGAGATGCAAGTATTCTGGGGATTTGACAAAGTCAAAGGTGTTGAAGTCAGGTTTCTGTCCAACTTTTAAATATTTAGCTTATGTTATCGTTCATTGTTTGAGCTCTAGAAGGGAAGGTCATGATGAGTTAAATTTCGTGATGCAATCTATGATGGTGGCTTTAAATCTGAATCTTCCATTTAACTTCTTTGGGGTTATTTTTGATTACATGATCGAGAACAGCAAGTTTAAGTCTGATCCGTATCTGCTTTGTCCTCGATTTCTCCAGCTTGTTATCAATTCTTAGCATACAGAGCTTATCAAGGAGGATAAGGACCTCATTAAGCTGAATGTTATGACAAATGAATTGGTGAGACGTATGATTTATTACAAGGGTAAAGTGTCTAACACCCCGTCCTAATCCATTCAGATGAAATCCATATCGATTATAAACGGTTCATAATAGTTAATTACATCGCGAGGTACTTGACCTCTATATGATACATTTTACAAACATTGCATTCGTTTTTAAAAGACAAACTTTCATTACATCGAAAGTTGACAGGTATGCATACCATTTCATAATATCCAAACTATAAATGATTTAATAATAATCTTGATGAACTCAATGACTCGAATGCAACATCTTTTGAAATATGTCATGAATGACTCCAAGTAATATCTTTAAAATGAGCAATTGCACAGCGGAAGATTTCTTTCATACCTGAGAATAAACATGCTTTAAAGTGTCAACCAAAAGGTTGGTGAGTTCATTAGTTTATCATAACAATCATTTCAATATTTTAATAGACCACAAGATTTCATATTTCTATTTCTCATAAACATACGTCCCATGCATAGAGACAAAAATATCATTCATATGGATTGAACACCTGGTAACCGACATTCACAATATGCATATGAGAATATCCCCATCATTCCGGGATCCTCCTTCGGACATGATATAAATTTCAAAGTACTAAAGCATCCGGTACTTTGGATGGGGCTTGTTGGGCCTGATAGATCTATCTTTAGGATTCGCGTCAATTAGGGTGTCTATTCCCTAATTCTTAGATTACCAGACTTAATAATAAGGGGCATATTCGATTTCGATAATTCAACCATATAATGTAGTTTCGATTACTTGTGTCTATTTCGTAAAACATTTATAAAAATTGCGCATGTATTCTCAGCCCAAAAATATAAAGGGTAAAAAGGCAAATGAAGCTCACCTAATGTATTTTGTAGTAAAAATACATATGACAATATTGAACAATGCAGGGTTGGCATCGGATTCACGAACCTATATCATTCATATGTATATTAATACATATACTTGTAATCAAACGATTTCATATATTATATATATATATATATATATATATATATATATATATATATATATATATATATATATATATATATATATATATATATATATATATTTGGTAAAATAACATTTACTTTTAAGTATAGTTTTGTATAAATAATATTTATTTGGTAAAATAACATTTATAATAGTAATAAAAATCGTATTTGTTTAGGATGATAACAATACTGATAATAATAATAATTTTAGTACTGATATTAGTAATGATAATAATAACAATTCTTATAACAAAAACTAATTCAAAAGTTTTTCTACTAATGATAATAATAATGAAAATTGTATTAATAATAATAACTATACTATCTATAATAATACTTTTACTAATAATATTAATAATAATAATTATTATGATCATAATAATAATAATAATAATACTTAAATGATATTTATATTAATATTTATAATACTTACAAATATAAATATGATATTAATAATAATAATAATAATTACAATACTAACATTAACAATAATAGTAATAATCATGATAATAATAATGATAATACTAATAATAACAATAATAATAGTAATAATTAATAATAATAAGAAAACTACCTCCTCTTGAGTTCCAAAGAAAATAAATAGTTGTCGTTGCTGAGGTTCGAACTCACGACCACTAGCTAGCCCAACACACCAACAAACCATTTCGCTATCCATGTTTTTTTCGACTTAGATTATAACTTGACTTATATAAGATTGTGTTTGGAAATGCATTAAGAGCCCAAGTTGGTTAGTCCCTTTTAAAATCCCTTTGACCCATCAGTTAAATGGATCCAGTAGCCGAATCATAGCAATTTCCTGGGTCGAAATTTTTATTCTTCTTTTAAAAAAAACAAATGCTACGAACCGGAATTGAACCTGAGACCCCTCGCTCCCTCCTAACACTCATAACCCTTCCACCAATATTCATTTTTCTGATATTACACTAACCAAAATAAATATATCCCTTTTCTTTTATTCATCATCTTCCTCATCAATATCAAACTAATCGACCAAACCATATTACAATTCAAACAAGGATTTCTCTCTTTTTTTTTTTATATACTTCTCATACTTATAAACAATCACTATTATTTATTCATAAAAAAAAATAAAAAAAAACATTATTACTGCTGCTGCCGACGCTATTAATAATAATAAAAAATTTATGAATCCCATTTTAAGAACGTATTGGACTTAGATTTAAACACGAAGTAGTTTGTAAATCATTCCTAGAAGCTAATGGAATCATCAATTTAACAAGAAACACCGAAAAGACTACGAATTTTACGATGAACACAGCTTTTGACTTTTTGAAATTTAAGTTTGACTTCAAAATTGGAGATCGATAGAAGGAATTGAAACCCCAATTTTTGCAGTTAGTTTGAGTAAAAGAATGTTAACAAAACTGCATTACTGGATTTCGAAGATTGGTTCATTTTTTGATTTTTACCAAAAAATGTACCCTACAGAGTACCGATGGGTTTTAAAAGAAAAAAAAAATTTATTTCTGTGTTCTGATTTACGAATGGCAGACTGTATATATCATCCCTTGATTGAATGAATTATCCACAATAATTAAAAGAAGTTTTGTTTTGGTGTGTATGGAAGTCGACATAGATTCACGAGAGGGCAAAGAAGTAGGTAAAGAACTAGTAACATGAATGTGATATATTTGCACATATGCGTATATATATATCTGTATGTATATCCAAATTTATATATCATAATTAATCTTATAAATATAATTACAATAATAATATTACTCTTGATATTAATTATAAGAATAATACTAATATTAATAATAAAAATTATAATCTTTTTACTAAGTATAATAATAATAATAGTTATATTAATGATGACAATAATAATATTAGTAATTTTATAACAATTTAAATATATCAACTTCCATATTTATAACATATAATATTAATAATACAGATATTAATATTAACATTATTTATCTTAATGAAGTAATGTTAATAATTTTTATATAGTAATTATATGTTTAACTTGTAATCTCATTTAATCTATTATTATTGTAGGTTATACAATATTCAATAATCGATAATAACGTATGATAGTTAGTCTTTATACATACAATCTCATATACCTAATAATTGTTTAGAGATATTATATATCTTTATATATAGGTTTCAGTTTTATAACTATTTTATTATCTTATATTTTATTTTATATTCTTACTTCTGCTTATTATATTGAGATTTGTTTATTCCAAGTTATTATATTTATTTTATATATACATGTTTATTTACAAACAATTGTTCGTGAATCGTCGGGACTGGTCGAATGGTTAAATAAACTATGTAAACATTTCAAAAGTTTTGATACTCAATATTATAGACTTTGCTTATCGTGTCGAAATATATAAAGA
The DNA here is from genome assembly GCF_046630445.1 of Rutidosis leptorrhynchoides. Taxonomy (NCBI): domain Eukaryota; kingdom Viridiplantae; phylum Streptophyta; class Magnoliopsida; order Asterales; family Asteraceae; genus Rutidosis; species Rutidosis leptorrhynchoides. The sequence continues at coordinate 420,283,719 of NC_092335.1, read as the reverse complement.
TTAAGTTTAAATTTGGTCAGAAATTTCCGGGTCGTCACAGTACCTACCCATTAAATAAATTTCGTCACGAAATTTGAGTGATGTAGTCGTGGCTAACAATAAATATGTTTTTATGACTCATAAAAGTTGATAATTTGAGTTTTTTTACCATTGAGTAATAACGATAAAATAATTCGATTATTCGAAGAGCACGAATGAAACTATCATAAAAGAGTGAAATGAATAAATAAGGTTTCGTCTTAACTTTTGACGTTGTCCTGGTTGAATTCCGGAATTTAAGGGATTTAAAGAAAATCTTCGAAATCTAAAAGATTTGATTCTTCAGCGAATAAGGAAATTAAGATCTCTATAATTAAATGCGGTGATCTGCCTCGATTACTCTATCTGATACTTTCATTATAAATTTAACTCTTCTGTTCCATTATTCTCACCATTCCTATACTTTCCTTCTTGTTTCATACATCCAAAAGATTCTGAAAATGCTTAATCCAGTTCTGATCCTTGTCCTCATCCTTACTATTGCAACAATCATTCTCCTTTTCCAACTTCCACTAGAGGAATCTGCTTTCTTCTACTTCGCCCTTGGGGTTATAGTGTTTTTAATTCTCCCGTGTCTTTATGTTGCGATAAACCTTGATATACACGATTTGTAATTTATGCGTTGTTATCGGGCTTTATATCTCTCCTTATATTTCAATGTCCCCCTTTCTGTTTCCTATAATAATTGTCATCCAGAGTTAATACTCCCTCCTATTTGCTGCGATTTATACTCCAATTTCTATTTCAGAGCTTTGTCCCTTCGTTTCTTCTTCTGGCGATTTGGCATCTCTTGTAATGGTACAGAATTCGCAGATATAAGTTTCAGAATGAACATTATTAATGTTCTAAATAAGAAGGAACGTAATAGTACGATTTCATTTGTCAATTTACCAGATTCACTGAGAATAGAACTATCAAGAATATACTTTCTTGATATGTTCAGAAGTTAAGCAGAATGACAGAGTTATGTAATATGGCACATGGTGACGTTATGATCTGTGAATCATCACGTCCCATTAGAAACTCAGCATGACTTACTGTAATATAATCACGTTGATCAAGTGTCAATATATTATACAGGAAGCACGAAGAGGTATATAATTTCGGACGAGAATATTTATGAAAATATCCTCAGAAATATCAAAGATATTAATGATGATATTTTGGAATTTCTAAGTTCGATGGTTGATGGAGAAAGATTTTCCACAAGATTTTAACATGACTTCGGAGCAAGATATTCTCTAAAGATTTCAACGGATCCAGAATTATCTGGATTCTTTGAATATAGGGTATGGTCCTCGTATTTGTCCTTGGTCTCCTTCATGGTTAACTTTATCCGTTTTCCAGTTCCAACGTTTCTGAGCTTTTCCAACATTCAGAGTATCAATTCGTAAACTGGGTGCCTTTTCAAAATTTTAGAATTGAAGATCGTAATCCTAGGAGATAATTGTTATATGTATACATATAACTATTGATGTAGAAATGCTACGAGATTCGAAATACTGATTGCTGATTCCCAGTAATTGGTATGACAATTATTGTTACAGGGTATAGATGAATACAAGACGGGGTTTCAATGAATATAATGATTTTTCGGAAAGTCCAAATTCATTGAAGTTGCTGGTATTTTTACTGCTAATGTGGTGAAATATAAACGGTTCTTCGGCAACGATGACGACAGGCAAACTTATATATCGAGGTTATAATAAGGCTAATTCGAATGGAAGTTGAAGTTGATTTGTTGAAGCTGTGATAAAATTGGCTAATTTGAAAAAAAATTGCAATGTTATTTTCGGTAATAACAATGCCAAAGGAGCTAACACAGACACGTATTAAACTTTTACTTAGGGTTCAGGAGTTTTCAGGTGCATAACTATATGCGTCAATCTTTTCTTCCATAGATGTAGTGCGGTTGGTTCATCTTCTCAGTTGTTTCTTAATTGAGAGGTTTCAAGAATCATGAAAGATTTGAACTCAGATTGTAATCGTCGAGAAACAAATGAAGTTTAAGATGAATTCAAGTGGCAAACTTGAAGAATGTTTAGTTTCATAGGTTATAATCAATATTTTAATTCCTTTTAATTGTCCAATGTTATTAGTCCACAGTCGATAGTCCACAGTAACAGCCTAATAATTCATATATAGTTTAATATACAATATTCGAATTAATTAATACGTGTCGTGACCCGTATACGTCTCAGACTCGATCACAACTTAAATTATATATATTATTGTAGAATCAACCTCAACCCTGTATAGAGAACTCAATCATTACTGTATATAGAGTGTCTATGGTTATTCCAAATAATATATATAAATGCATCGATATGATATGTCAAAACCTTGTATACGTGTCTCGATATTTAAAGTGCGTAAAATAAATACAGAAATAAAATGACGATAAATAAAGTGCGTAAAGTAAATAACATAAATTAAATGACGATAAATAAAATTGCGATAATTAAATTGCGATAAATAAACTGCAATAAATAAAATGTAATCAGTTAGCTAGGAACAGTTAGCTGGAAATAGTTAGCGTGGATTCTTAACAAAATTTCTCATAGTTAATTTATTTGTTTCTAACAAATTTTATTTTGCCCAATGTTTTCTCCATTATGCCACTTGTTGGATTATGATAAATCAAAATCCAAATATGAATTTGAATAAAAAAAATGATTATTCTGCGGTGAACGAATACACATATTGGTGGATGTAAGTAGGATAGTAACTACTGTTGAATCAGCTTCGAAGAATGTACAGTGTAACTTATTAATGTGAAATCTAAATATTCCTCGGGTATTACCTACCCGTTAAAATATTTTCACCATTAACAGTTTGTACGAAAGAATTTTTAATTACAATCTTTATGAGAATATATACATATATATTTTCTTCAGATGTAATCGTGGATTTAATGAGTCAATATGATATTAAACTCATTTGATTTACCGTTAGAACAAGAATATATAATCTCTAAAACATTAGAGATTACATAATCGTCATATAGAACGAAGATAAATGATATAGAACGTCATGTAGAACGATGATTATGCTCGAGATATAGGATGAGATGTTGAGTCATGGATTGTTGATGGTACTGGTGCTATTACTGGTGGTACTGTTGGTGCCGGTGATGTTGCTGAAGCTGGTACATTTTGCACCATATTCTCCAGAGCCACTACTCGAGCGCAAAGCTCATTGACTTCTTCCATTATTGCCGGATGATTGACGGTCATTACGAGTGGATGAATAAGGTTTAAAATTTTAGATAGAATATAATCGTGGCGAGGTATTCGGGAAATGAGATTGAAAATTGTGTTTTGGATAGGCTCGCCGGTAAGTGCTTCAGGTTCTTCACCAAGAGGTGAATTCGGTTGGTGAAAAGGATCGCCTTCTTCTCATCTCCATTGATTAAGTAGGCTACGATCTCATCAGATGAATTGGGGATGGATGATTGGTTGATTCATTCTGGTGACACTGCTTTCGGGGCTTAGGTGAAACTCCATATCGGAATAGCTGTCGGAATCCGAGGAATTCGAACTGGTTGAGGGATTCATCTCGTACGATCAGATGAAGGATTTTCGATAAGAAATAGATTATAGAATGTAGATTAGTACCCTGTAATACATAATTTACATATGCATATACAATACTAAATTCCTATAAGTTACAGAGGAAATTAAGGAAACGTGTCAGATAAAGTCTACAGTAACAGATACGCTAAGATATGGATTTGTCTATACACTATTCATGCAATCAATGCAGTAAAACGTGTCTAGACTAAGAATAATGAGCAGGTAATTTCCTAAGGATGATAAGCAGATGATTTCCGACAAAAATGATAAGCAAAACTTTTTACATGCAGACACGGTCGAAGTCCAGACTCACTAATGTACCCTAACGACTTATCAGTTAGACACACTAATGCAGACCTGGTTCGCTAAGACCACCGCTCTGATACCAACTCTAACGCCCCGTCCTAATCCATTCGAACAAAATCCATATCGATTATAAACGGTTCATAATAGTTGATTACATCGCGAGGTACTTGACCTCTATATGATACATTTTACAAATATTGCATTCGTTTTTAAAAGACAAACTTTCATTACATTGAAAGTTGACAGGTATGCATACCATTTCATAATATCCAAACTATAAATGACTTAATAATAATCTTGATGAACTCAACGACTCGAATGCAACGTCTTTTGAAATATGTCATGAATGACTCCAAGTAATATCTTTAAAATGAGCAATTGCACAGCGGAAGATTTCTTTCATACCTGAGAATAAACATGCTTTAAAGTGTCAACCAAAAGGTTGGTGAGTTCATTAGTTTATCATAACAATCATTTCAATATTTTAATAGACCACAAGATTTCATATTTCCATTTCTCATAAACATACGTCCCATGCATAGAGACAAAAATATCATTCATATGGATTGAACACCTGGTAACCGACATTAACAAGATGCATATAAGAATATCCCCATCATTCCGGGATCCTCCATCGGACATGATATAAATTTCAAAGTACTAAAGCATCCGGTACTTTGGATGGGGCTTGTTGGGCCCGATAGATCTATCTTTAGGATTCGCGTCAATTAGGGTGTCTGTTCCCTAATTCTTAGATTACCAGACTTAATAATAAGGGGCATATTCGATTTCGATAATTCAACCATATAATGTAGTTTCGATTACTTGTGTCTATTTCGTAAAACATTTATAAAAATTGCGTATGTATTCTCAGCCCAAAAATATAAAGGGTAAAAAGGCAAAATGAAACTCACCTAATGTATTTTGTAGTAAAAATACATATGACAATATTGAACAATGCAGGGTTGGCCTCGGATTCACGAACCTATATCATTCATATGTATATTAATACATATACTTGTAATCAAACGATTTCATATATTATATATATATATATATATATATATATATATATATATATATATATATATATATATATATATATATATATAATTTGTGTATATATTCAAAAAGATTACTATTTATATGATTTTATTAATATATGTAACTTATTATTTTAAAAATTACCTAATTTGTTATATGTAATTTTTTTTATATATAGATTGTTAATATGATTAATACATATTTATATGCAAAATTATTTTTAAGTATAGTTTTGTATAAATAATATTTATTTGGTAAAATAACATTTATAATAGTAATAAAAATCGTATTTGTTTAGGATGATAACAATACTGATAATAATAATAATTTTAGTACTGATATTAGTAATGATAATAATAACAATTCTTATAACAAAAACTAAATCAAAAGTTTTTCTACTAATGATAATAATAATGAAAATTGTATTAATAATAATAACTATAATATCTATAATAATACTTTTACTAATAATATTAATAATAATAATACTTAAATGATATTTATATTAATATTTATAATACTTACAAATATAAATATGATATTAATAATAATAATAATAATAATAATAATTACAATACTAACATTAACAATAATAGTAATAATCATGATAATAATAATGATAATACTAATAATAACAATAATAATAGTAATAATTAATAATAATAAGAAAACTACCTCCTCTTGAGTTCCAAAGAAAATAAATAGTTGTCGTTGCTGAGGTTCGAACTCACGACCACTAGCTAGCCCAACACACCAACAAACCATTTCGCTATCCATGTTTTTTTCGATTTAGATTATAACTTGACTTATATAAGATTGTGTTTGGAAATGCATTAAGAGCCCAAGTTGGTTAGTCCCTTTTAAAATCCCTTTGGCCCATCAGTTAAATGGATCCAGCAGCCGAATCATAGCAATTTCCTGGGTCGAAATTTTTATTCTTCTTTTTAAAAAAACAAATGCTACGAACCGGAATTGAACCTGAGACCCCTCGCTCCCTCCTAACACTCATAACCCTTCTACCAATATTCATTTTTCTGATATTACACTAACCAAAATAAATATATCCCTTTTCTTTTATTCATCATCTTCCTCATCAATATCAAACTAATCGACCAAACAATATTTCAATTCAAACAAGGATTTCTCTCTTTTTTATATACTTCTCATACTTATAAACAATCACTATTATTTATTCGTAAAAAAAAAACATTATTACTGCTGCTGCCGACGCTATTAATAATAAAAAAAAATTTATGAATCCCATTTTAAGAACGTATTGGACTTAGATTTAAACACGAAGTAGTTTGTAAATCGTTCCTAGAAGCTAATGGAATCATCAATTTAACAAGAAACACCGAAAAGACTACGAATTTTACGATGAACACAGCTTTTGACTTTTTGAAATTTAAGTTTGACTTCAAAATTGGAGATCGATAGAAGGAATTGAAACCCCAATTTTTGCAGTTAGTTTGAGTAAAAGAATGTTAACAAAACTGCATTACTGGATTTCGAAGATTGGTTCATTTTTTGATTTTTGCCAAAAAGTGTAACCTACAGAGTACCGATGGGTTTTAAAAGAAAAAAAAAATTTATTTTTGTGTTCTAATTTACGAATGGCAGACTGTATATATCATCCCTTGATTGAATGAATTATCCACAATAATTAAAAGAAGTTTTGTTTTGGTGTGTATGGAAGTCGACATAGATTCACGAGAGGGCAAAGAAGTAGGTAAAGAACTAGTAACATGAATGTGATATATTTGCACATATGCGTATATATATCTGTATGTATATCTAAATTTATATATCCTAATTAATCTTATAAATATAATTACAATAATAATATTACTCTTGATATTAATTATAAGAATAATACTAATATTAATAATAAAAATTATAATCTTTTTACTAAGTATAATAATAATAATAGTTATATTAATGATGACAATAATAATATTAGTAATTTTATAACAATTTAAATATATCAACTTCCATATTTATAACATATAATATTAATAATACAGATATTAATATTAACATTATTTATCTTAATGAAGTAATGTTAATAATTTTTATATAGTAATTATATGTTTAACTTGTAATCTCATTTAATCTATTATTATTGTAGGTTATACAATATTCAATAATCGATAATAACGTATGATAGTTAGTCTTTATACATACAATCTCATATACCTAATAATTGTTTAGAGATATTATATATCTTTATATATAGGTTTCAGTTTTATAACTATTTTATTATCTTATATTATATTTTATATTCTTACTTCTGTTTATTATATTGAGATTTGTTTATTCCAAGTTATTATATTTATATTATATATACATGTTTATTTACAAACAATTGTTCGTGAATCGTCGGGACTGGTCGAATGGTTAAATAAACTATGTAAACATTTCAAAAGTTTTGAGACTCAACATTATAGACTTTGCTTATCGTGTCGAAATATATAAAGATTAAGTTTAAATTTGGTCGGAAATTTCCGGGTCGTCACAAAGTGGCCCCACCAAACCGTCCTTTGTTTGGTCATTTGAAAAAGGCTGACTATGTGGTAAGGAACCCAAGGATGTGGAGAAATGAGGATAGTGATTCTGACATAGAGGATATCATTCCCGACCTTGCTGAGACAGATGATGAAGATGAGCTTGTCGAGGTTGGTTCTCACTCTGGTCGAACAGCTGATGACTTAGAGAACTTCATTTTGGAAAATGAGGTGACTGAAGGTGGTGAGTTATTGATGTCTTTAAAGAGAAAAGATTCAAGTGGATGAACCTATGAGAAGGCCGAAAAGAAAGATAGGTCATGTGAGACGGGCTGTTGATCCTTCAGGTGGGATTTCTGCTACTCAAATGGTAACTCAAAGAGCTGAGGTGCCACCTACTCAACGAGCTCAGGCACCTCCGGTACCAACTACCCGACCTACTCAACAAGTCGCAACATCCCCAGCTGCTTCTACACAGGAGGGTAGTTCATTGGCTCTTGCAAATACTGATTCTGCATTTGTTACTCTCCAGACCACTGTGCTCAATCTGGTTAATAAGATTGATGATGCGATAAAGAAGAATAAAGACAAAAAGAAGGAGGTGAGCGAGTTACAAGCTAAAGTTGACTCTCTGACCTCTGAACTTGAGAAATCACAGAAGTTAGCTGCTGACCTGAAACAGTTAACAGAAAAACAAGCTAAGAGGATCCGACGATTGGATCGTCGTGATAGGAGGTTCAAGGGTAAGTTAGAGGCTGATTCTCAAGATGGGACAATTCGTTTGAAGATGGAGCATATTGATGATGATCTCCTGTCTACCGAAAGCGAATACTCTTCAGACTCTTCATCCGAGGGGACTGAGAACGTAAGTCAGATACAGGAGGTACATTTTTCTAAACCTCTGTCTGTTGATATTCATAAGTTAACATATTTTTTGGACCATCAAGATACAGTGATTAGCTCGCTAGACTATGATGTGGAGGAAGGGGAAATTGTACATACAATGATAGATGAAGAGGTAGCTAGAATGTTTGGTATAGAGGTAGATAAGTTGATTGCTGCTGAAAAAGCTCCAAATACTACTGGTACACGTGAGAATAGGCATTCAGGTGATGATAGTGCTGAAGAAGTCATCCTTGAAGATGTTTCAGATGATGAGAATGTTGCTGACAGTGTTGATGAAGATGACTTACCTGAGTTTGCTGAGCTTTTTAATCAACAAAGTGATGATGTTTTGAATCGGAAAATGGATGAGAAGCGAACTACTGAGGAAGGTGAGTCATCTGGTGTGAACAAAGAAGGTGAGAATATTGATACTGTAAACAAACAGAAAAACAAAGAATGGAGGGAGGGAGTATCAGAGATCCTGCACCAAAGCATGGTTTAAGAAAGTCCCGTTGGAACCAAAATACAAGTTATATTATGATCGAACGGGAAAGGTCACAGGTGGAAAGATTCTCAGCTGGGCGTATTTGAAAGATTTGAATTGCTTTGCATTACGTAGAGAGAATGGGGTTGATTATTTTAAGCATACTGTTGATATAAAAACACTCCCATACTTTGAGATGATGGAACTTGCAAGATTGACACTGCTCTATCATGAATCTGATGGGTGGGGACAGTGGATGCAGTTCAAGATCAGAAAAGAGTTCAAGTACGGCTGGTCTGTGTTAGAGCCGCAGTTTCCAAAAGTTTCTTATCGTACTAATCAATCAACAGGGAACAGAGTTCGCGTGGTTAGGTATAAGCGTGCAAAGACTATGAAGTATGCACCAGTTCATAAAATGCCACGGATTTTTGGTGATCGTTTTAGATGGTGGTATTATGATGGAAGAACAGAAGAAGCGGTAATTGTATTGGATAATCCTAATGGTAGTTTGGACCAGATCAGAATTATTGATCCAAGGTGGATTCGAAATTTGTGCAGGGATGATATCAAGGTGTTGAGGAGACACCCAATCTTTCATGAGTTGCCTAACACTGAGCAGACAATTCAGTTTAATCGTGCTGTTCGCACTTGCTATGCTTATGATATCCATGTTTAAATGTCTATCTTTTGTTATGAACTTTTAAACTGTGGACTTGAACGTTTTATTTTCAGATTTATTTAGATTTGGCTATAATAACTTGATCTTAACGTCTTAATTTTCATGTTATTGAATATGTTTGATTGTGTGATTAGTTGTCTTTTGCAGGGAAAGTATATTTTGTGATTTAAGATAATGAACTGGGTCCTAGGGGGAGTTTGTTGGTGCATATTTAGTCCCCGTGTTCATTATGATCATGTTGAAATGCTTTATCGTTTAACTTTCTCTGTTGGAATGCAACCGCACGGTTGCAGGTATGCAACCGTACGGTTAGACACGCAACCGCACGGTTGCAAGATGCAACCGCACGGTTGAACGTGCTGTGTGTATATAATGGGTATAACGAGTTCATTGTTAGGGTTACGAATCCTAATCTATCCTACACGTACAATTCGATACCCTGGTGCTCTAGCATTCATCTAAGTCGATCTTTAACATATCTAAGTCGATTTATTCATTAAGATCAAAGGTTTTCATTGGATTTTGAGTATGAAACCCAATAACGAGATTTTCCGCACTCGTTATTGAATCTAAGATCGTTTAATCCTGTTTACACGATCCTACATGTTCAATGGTTGCAAAAATAAATAAATGTAAATAAGAAAATTGTATAAAAGATGTACTTTAGATTGTATAAAAGATAAGTGATAAGATAAGAAAATTGTACTTTAGATTGAAAATAAATAAATAAATGTAAATTAGGATTGGTTGTTATGTAGCTGGGGAAGGGTCAAGAAAAGCGCCTAAACTCAGGAGGTGGTCGGTTGGTGTCTCTCAACCATGCGATTCTCGTGTAAATGAACAGACTATCAGCCTTGTTTTGGAGTGGACGACTAATTTGGTTGACCTGTGCCGACCTTGGTCAACCGGCCATTACTATTACTATAAAATACAATATTATTCTATTATACAATTACTCTACATATCAATTCTTCATTGAGCCAACTCATTACGAGTTACACTGTAGAGTCCATATGACATCTCCATATATCCAGAGGCGAAGCTAGAATTTACGTGTTAGATAATAGATCAGAGATGCATTTTACAAAAATTAAATATTAACATAAAATTTTCATATACACATCGTAACTATGAGATATTTAAGGGATGTTTGTGTTTATTATTGGAGAATATTGACAACTAATACACAACTTTTAAATACTCTATAATTCGCTTATTTGAAGAGTTAGAGAATGCAAAACATCCACATGCATTCTCTGTCTCCGCCTCTACATATACCGTCAATTCTTCATTGAGTCAACTCATCACAAGTTACACTCTAGAGTCCATATACATCTCCATATACCGTAATTGTTTCCACTCCCTCACAAACACTAATACACTATCTATACGAAGATATTGGTCAAAATTGTAGGCGGATGTTTCCTTTCTCATCTTATAAGAAGTATTATTTAATATTTAATTAGTTATTATTAATAGTATTTATTTATATTTATATTAATATTAATATTAATATTATGTAAGAGTATTATTTATAAGGAGCATTTTTCATATCATCTTATAGGGAGTATTACCGTATTACCTATTAGACAAAAGCTATGAATAGTATTAAGGGCATTTTCGTCCTTTTATTTTTTTCCTTCAAAATAAGTTCCCACACTTTGTTCAAAAATTAAAATCGACCCCCCAAACAGGGGGCTAAAATGTCAAATCATCATTTTCATAAAAAATCTTAAATAAAATCCACTCAAATATTCAACGATTCATATCTTCTCGTCCGCAACAAATTAATTTTTTTCGACATCATCGTTAAGCTCGAAATAACTTTACGAACACAATGTCACTAACTATACGCAAAACGGACGCCTTTTAAAAAATGCTAAATATTTGAATCCACCTTTCATACACGTTGATTTTTTTACTCACAAGCTCCGTAACAATTTTCATCTATTAACATATACATATGGGTCTTATTATTTTTTTTAAAAATTATTTAGTAATTTTTTTGATATTACTCAGTAAATATTATATTCGTAAATCATACGGAGTGTTAATATAATCTAACGAGTTAATTGCGTTAACTTTTAAAAAGTCAACAACTCCATAGCGAAACGCGAAAATACACATACACATATATTGTTAATTTAAGATAACATCTAAATCTTTGACGGGTTGTACCTTTTCGTTCGACTCGAGTTGCGTTTCAACGACATCATCGTTAGCCACGAAATAATTTTGCAAAATAAATGATCGGTGTCGAAGGGCCGGTCAAAAATAGCCTAATTACTCTACTTTAGATGGGGTAAGCAGGATTCGTTCCACGGGAAGTTATGGTTAACTAGCAAGCAATTTCAAGATTGGTTTGTTTGTTTAACTAAAAGCTACTAAGATTAATCAACTAAAATTAAAACCTAAAACTTAAACTGGAGTGCAATTGAAACAAGTATTATGTTTATCGAATGTTGATCAAATCTCATAGACAAGATTTCTTAAGTTCGTTAATTCTATTATCTTGGGATTAAACTATGCAACCTAGATAATATGTCTTTATCCCTAATCTAATTAACACTAAGTTGGATCAAGAACACACTGTTAAATCACAATAATCTAACTTGCAATAACAAAACATTGCATCAATCAACAATTGATTTGATTCACAATATCATAATCCGTAAGTATTAAAACATCATAAATCACATAACTTGAATGAAATCATACATATTTGATTGTTCATGGAAAGGATAAAGTTAGGAAGTCTAGCCAAACATGTTGGTGATGATGATCATGAAGATTCTTGAAGATTGCATGATGAATAACACTTGAATCCTAGCTTGAATCCTTGAGCAATGATGATTTTGGAATGTTATGGTGTGTTTGAGGATGATCTCTGCTGCAAAAACTGGTGAAAAAGTTTGTTTTTCGTAACCCTAATGGTCTCCTTATATAGGGGTTGGATAACTTGGTCACAAAGCTAAAATTCGTATTTCCTGGCACCATGATTTTTGTATTGGCATATTTTACGCCAAGCCTGACGTATTTTACGCCAGTGTTGAGGCAGATTAGGCGTATTTTTACGCCAGAGACTGAATTTTGCTCTGAACGGACCTGAGATGTGGCGTATTATACGCCCCAACTGGCGTATTTTACGCCAGTGTTGATTCCTGGGTCATTTTTCGATCTCTTCATTCTTCCCCGCAACTCGCCTTTAATCGCTGTTTTCTACCACGTTTCACACCAATATATTTTCTTGCCTGTAAAACACAAAACCATATCAAAGTATCTCCTTTTTCACTCACATATGATTACTTTTACGCAATTAAGCATAAACGATTGTGTCAAATAAGGACCGATCAAACCCCCCACACTTGGCTTTTGCTTGTCCTCAAGCAAATCTGTTTTTAACTATAATTCAACGAGCTTTCACAAAACAACATTAACTATCAATTGAGATGTAAAGGCAACTTGGGTCAATCACTCAATACCTCAAACCACAAAAATGTTTCTCCTAGCACCTTTCCTTAACTTTCTAATTCCTCAATCATTTTCCAAATTAACAAATGGATCAACACTTAGCACTAAGTTCAACAAATATCCTTCACAACTTTTTCATGATCCAAACTTAATCTTTTAACAATATATAGAAATGTATCTAGGTAGCATGTCAAAAGAAACACAAAATGGGTTAAATTATATCCGGAAAGGGTTTATTGGACTAGTCATGACTCAAATAAAAATTGGTGTAAAGCGGTTAACAATGTCGAACAAATCAAACTTTATAAGGTTTAGAAATTTTAACGTGACCCTCATTCGTACAAAGATAAATTAAACTTAAATCAAAATGTCAACCATAACTAGAATCATGCATATGTTTGTATTTTTGTCCTCCTTAACTTTTTAGCTAGTCAAACTCATGCCCTTGTCTACACTAGTACTAAGTGCATAGCTTCTAAGTCCCGACACCAATGAACCCCCTAAGTCTAGTTGGAAATTCCCCATACCACAAGCTCGGTGAAATGGATTTTGGTTACATTGCCCATTTGTACGAGGCATCACATGAAATGTGTAAGTACTTTTGTGAAGTTATAAGGAGTCTTACATTTTCTACTTGACATTTCAATGAGAACGAATTTTATGCCTCAGTGGTTCATGCTTTATAAGGCACTCGTTTCACAAATTTTGGCATACTCTTCTTCTACTCTCTTTTTTCATCATTCATATTATTATTTTTTCTATGCCTCAGTGGTCCATGCTTTTTAGGGCAATCGTTTCACAATTTTTGACATATTTTTTTAAATTCGTCTCTTTCACTTTCTCCTCCCTTTTTTTATGATAGCACAATCATATAACATATTAAGAACATTTAGGATGTAACAGTGAATGTGTGGTGATGGTGACAATGATATATAGATATATGTATGTAAGGGAGGTGTTGGGTATTGGGTGTAGTGAATATTGTGACGACCCGGAACTTTCCGACCAAATTTAAACTTAATCTTTATATGTTTCCGACACGATAAGCAAAGTTTGTAAACGTGAGTCTCGAGAATGTTAGAACTATGTTCATATAATCAATTACCCTTTAACTGTGTCTGACGATTCACGAACAATAGATTATAAATAAAAAATACGTATATGTATATATATGTATGTATATATATATATAAGTATATGTATAATAATTTGAAATCATAAAATAGGTTTTAAACATTAGAAGTAACTATGTTAAATAAGATACAAAAATAAATATGTATTATTTAAAATGAAATTTATATATATATATATATATATATATATATAAGTATATGTATAATAATTTGAAATCATAAAATAGGTTTTAAACATTAGAAGTAACTATGTTAAATAAGATACAAAAATAAATATGTATTATTTAAAATGAAATTTATATATATATATATATATATATATATATATATATATATATATATATATATATATATATATATATATATATATGATTGTTATTAATAATTATTAGATTGTAATATATAAACGTTAAATATCCAAATATGTTATTATATGGAAAAAGTAATACAGAAGTAATAAAATATAAAGTTAATATAATTAGATGTTATTACAAAACAAAATACAAATAATATATTAAGATCATTACTTTAATTATTATTGTTGTTAATATTAATATTCATATTTGTAATATTATAATTTCTAATCTAAAATATATATATAAGATTTGATATGTTTAAGTTGTATTAGTATTAATATTATTATTATTATTATTATTATTATTATTATTATTATTATTATTATTATTATTATTATTATTATTATTATTATTATTATAGAGACTATTATTACCATTATCATTAAAAATCATTTTTTTATAGTTATCATGATTATAAATAAAACAATATATATTATTATTATCATAAAAAAATAAAAATAAAATAAAAATATATTATTATCATCTTTATAACTGTTATTATCAGTATTATTAATTATTATTATTATTATTATCAGTGATATTTATTGTTAATATTATTTATTATTATTATTTATATTAATATTTATTAATATTATTTATATAAATCATATATATGTTAACTTGGAATCAAAAATCATTACCAGTAGCAATCAAACTGTAGGAATTTTGTTTGTTGTCTCTAAAAACTGTACTGGAATGAATCTGAATACAGAAATATCCAAAATCTGTTTAGAGTCGATATCAAGTTTTTATTCTTTATGTTTTTTATTTATTCTGGTACGATTTGTAAAATTCTGTCAACTCAATTGGTCAATAACAAACAAGAATTGATCAAATCAATTGTACTAACTCAATTATATGATTTCAATCTTTATATGATACTAACCTTCACTGTAAATCAGAAATTAAAACAAAAATAAAGAAAGAAAATAAATGTCGACCTCTGTTCTTGAGGGATTTTATCAAAACCTCGAATTCGATTTCTATTTCAAATTTTGTTAATGCAGTCTTGTTAGGATCCTTTTACTCTAACTAACTGCAAAAAAAATTTCTCCAAATTCCTTCTATCGAATTCCAATTTTTGAGTCAAAGATAAATCTCAAAAAAAGTCAAACAGTTTGTAATCGAGAAATTTGAATTCGTTCTTATGTTATAAGTTAAATTATGGATTGAGAAAGTTTATAGGAGTAAATTAAAACCTTTTTCATGTTATACACTTTGTCTAAAACGTCTCCAAATTCAAAATCAAGGGTTGAGTTCTAAGTCGTGTTTCCTAAGACTTTTTATTTTTTTTATTTTTGTTTCAGTTATATTTTTTTCTGATTAAATCAAATCATCTAAATAGATAGTTTACGTTTTAATAGCAACTTATAATTCATATTGTTATTAGATGAAGGTTAGGATTAGGATTGAACCCTGGTTACTTTGATTCTGTGAAGAGGAAGAGGGAATAAAACAGAAAACGGGTTATATGTATTTACTCAGAGGTTTAAAACAGAAAGACAGCATTGGAGCTATGGTTCAGAATGTTTGCGTGTTTGCGAGAGGTCTTGGGTTCGAGTCCGGTCATGGGCAAATATTTTTGGAAAAACTTTAAAAGAGGGTATACACTTTTAAATTTTCAATTTCATTATTATTATTATTATTATTATTATTATTATTATTATTATTATTATTATTATTATTATTATTATTATTATTATTATTATTATTATTATTGTTATTGTTATTAATATTATTACTAGTGTTATAGTTATTAGTATTATTATTTTTACTAATAAAAGTAATAATTACCATTTATGATTATTATCGTAATTATAATTATAATGATGATATTATTGTTGATTATTACTAAAAATTATTATCACTACTAGTAATATTATTAGGTGGAATTAGTATTATTAATATGATTAAAATCGATACAAGTATTATTATTATGATTATGACTATTATTAGTGTTATTATGAAAATAACACAATTTATTATTATTTTCATTAATATTAGCATTAGTATCATTTTTAGTATTTTTAGTATTATTATTATTAACAAAAATATTATTAATGTGAATATCATTAGTAGTAATGTTATTATCAACATAATTAAATACAACTTATATATATATATATATATATATATATATATATATATATATATATATATATATATATATATATATATATATATATATATATATATATATATATCAAACATTATTACCTATGTAAAGATATACTTATAAATACCTTATATATATGCATAAATTAATTAGATTAACAATCTTTATATAAATAACCATATATAATAAATTAAGTATTATATATATATATATATATATATATATATATATATATATATATATATATATATATATATATATAACTAAATAGATAATAATCATTATCAAATATATATACAAATTAATTACATAAAGTTATAATTATTCGATTACGAGTATATGTTTTAATATATATACGAATGATATAGGTTCGTGAATCCGAGGCCAACCCTGCATTGTTCGATATAGTCATATGTATTTTTACTACAAAATACATTAGGTGAGTTTCATTTGCCTTTTTACCCTTTATATTTTTGGGCTGAGAATACATGCGCACATTTTATAAATGTTTTACAAAATAGACACAAGTAATTGAAACTACATTATATGGTTGAATGATCGAAGCTGAATATGCCCCTTTTTCTTGGTATCCTAAGAATTAGTAAACCGATCTACTAATTGACGCGAATCCTAAAGATAGATCTATGGGCCCGACGAACCACATCCAAAGTACCGGATGCTTTAGTACTTCGATGTTGTTTTATATCATGCCCGAAGGATTTCCCGGAATGATAGAGGATATTCTTATATGCATCTTGTTAATGTCAGTTACCAGGTGTTCAATCCATATGAATGATTATTTTTGTCTCTATGCATGGGACGTTTATTTATGAAAACTGGAAATGAAATTCTTGTGGTCTATTAAAATGATGATAATGAATGTTTATGATAAACTAATGAACTCACCAACCTTTTGGTTGACACTTTAAAGCATATTTATTTTCAGGTATGAAAGAAATCTTCCGCTGTGCAATTGCTCATTTTAAAGATATTACTTGGAGTCATTCATGACATATTTCAAAAGACGTTGCATTCGAGTCGTTGAGTTCATCAAGATTATTATTAAGTCAATTATAGTTAGATATATTATAAAATGGTATGCATGCTGTCAACTTTCGATGTAATGAAAGATTGTCTTTTCAAAAACGAATGCAATGTTTGTAAAATGTATCATATAGAGGTCAAGTACTTCGCGATGTAATCAACTGTTGTGAATCGTTTATAATCGATATGGACTTCGTCTGGATGGATTAGGACGGGTCACTTCAGTTGGTATCAGAGTGGTGGTCTTAGCGAACCAGGTCTTGCATTATTGTGTCTAACTGATAGTCGTTAGGATGCATTAGTGAGTCTGGACTTCGACCGTGTCTGCATGTCAAAAGTTTTGCTTATCATTAGTGTCAAAAATTAATTGCTTATCATACTTAAAGTCTAGACACATCTTACTGCCTCTATTGCATAGACAGTGTATAGATCAATTCATATCTTAGCGTATCTACTAATCCATATCTTAGCGTACCTGTTACTGTAAACTTTGTCTTTCGTATTCCGTAGATTCCTCCTTAACTTATGGGATTTTAGTGTTATATATGCATATGTAAATTATGTATTGCAGGGTACTGATCTACATCCTATAATCTATTTCTTATCGAAAAATTATTCATCTGATCATACGAGATGAATCCCTCAACCAGTTCGAGTCCCTCAGATTTCGATAACTATTCCGATAGTTATTCCGACAGCTATTTCGACATGGATATTCACCTAAGCTCCGAAAGCGGTGTCACCAGAATGAATCAATCAATCAGCCATCCCTAATTCATCTGATGGGTTCGTAGTCGACTTAATCAATGGAGACGCGAAGAAGGCGATCCCTTCCACCAACCGAATTCACCTCTTGACAATGAACCTGAAGTGTTTACCGGCGAACCTGTCCGAAACACCATTTTCTCTCTCATTTCTAGAGTATCTCGTCACGATCATATACTATCTCAGATTCTAAACCTCATTCATCCGCTCGTCCGAACCGATAATCATCCTGGTATAATAGAAGAAGTCAACGAGCTTCGCGCCCGAGTTGTAGCCTTGGAAAATATAGTGCAAAACGTACCAGCTTCAACAACATCATCGGCACCAACAGTATCACCAATATCAATACCAGTACCACCAACAACCCAAGCTTCAACATCACATGCCTCAACATCTCATTCTGTACCTCAAGTATAATCATCGTTCTACATGACGTTCTACATTTTCGTTCTTCATGATGATTATGTAAACCCTAATGTTTTAGAGATTATGTATTCTAATTCTAACGATAAATCAAATGAGATTAATATCATATTAACTCATTAAATCCATGATTACAATTGAAGAAAATATATATGTATATGTGTTTTCATAAAGGTTGTAATTAAAAATTCTTTTGTACAAACTGTTAATGGTGAAAATATTTTAACAGGTAGGTAATATCCGAGGAATATTTAGATTTCACATTAATAAGTTACACTGTACATTCTTCGAAGCTGATTCAACAGTCATTTACTATCCTACTTACAACCACCAATATACGTATCCGTTCACCGCAGAATAACCCTTTTCATTCAATTTCATATTTGGATTATGATCTATCAGATTCCAACAAGTGGCATAATGAAGAAAACATTCGACATAATAAAATTTGTTAGAAACAAACAAATTAAATATGAGAAAATTTTTGTTAAGAATCCACGCTAACTGTTCCTAGCTAACTGTTTCTAGCTAACTGATTACATTTTATTTATCGCAATTTATTTATCACAATATAATTCTGGCAATTTTATTTATTGTCATTTACTTTCTGTTATTTACTTTACGCACTTTATTTATTGTCATTTAATTTCTGTATTTATTTTACGCAATTTAAATATCGGGATACGTATACAAGGTTTTGACATATCATATCGACGCATATATATATATATATATATATATATATATATATATATATATATATATATATATATATATATATATATATATATATATATATATATATATATATTATTTGGAATAACCATAGACACTCTATATGCAGTAATGATCGAGTTCTCTATACATAGTTGAGGTTGATTCTATAATAATATATATATTTTGAGTTGTGATCGAGTCTGAGACATGTATACGGGTCACGATACGTATTAATTAATTCGAATATTATATATTAAACTATATATGAATTATTGGACTGTTACTGTGGACTATCGACTGTGGACTAATAACATTGGACAATTAAAATGAATTAAAATATTAATTATAACATATGAAACTAAACATTTCTTCAAGTTTGCCACTTGATTTCATCTTAAATCTCATTTGTATCCTGACGATTACAATCTGCGTTCAAACCTTTCATGATTCTTGAAAACACCTCAGTCGAGAGAATGAACCAACCGCACTTCATTTACGGAAGAAAAGATTTATGAATATAGTTATGCATCTGAGAAACTCTCGGCAACTGAGTAAACATTTAACGCGTAGCTATGCTAATTCCTTAGTGTTATTATTACCCAAAATAACTTGGTAATCCCTTTCAAAGTAGCAAATTTTGTCACAGCTTCAACAAGTCAACTTCGACTTTTCGTTTGAAACAACCTTATTATAATCTTGATATATATGCGTGCTCTTTTATTGTTAACGGGGAACCATTTATATTCCACCATATTACCAGTAGACGTACCAGCAACCTCGTTACTTCTTGACTTAGATCTCTCTGATAAATCATTATATTTATTCATTGAAACCCTATCATATACTCATCCGCATCTTGTAACGAGAACTGACATACCAATTACTGGGAATCAGCAATCAGCACTTTGAAAACTCACAGCATATCTACATCAACAGTTATATGTATAACATTCATCTCTTAGAATTATGATCTTTCATTCTGAAATTCTGAAAAGCACTCAGTCTACAAATCAATACTCTGAATGTTGAAAAAGCTGAATGAAGCAGCAGAAATCGTAGACAACCGTAAACAACCTTAATTATCGGAAGTTTGATGATAAAGAATAGTATGTTGGTAAAGCTCAAAAAAGTTGGAACTGAAAAATGAATTGAGCTAACCATGAAGGAGACCAAGGACAAATACAAGGACCATATCATATATTCAAAGAATCCAGGTAATTCTGGATCCGTTGAAATCTTTAGAGAATATCTTGCTCCGAAGTCATGTTAAAATCTTGCGAAAAAATTTCTTCATCAACCTTAGAACTAGGAAATATCAAAATATCATCATAAATATATTCGATATTTCTGAGGATATTTTCATAAATATTCTCGTTCAAAATTATATACCTCTTTGTACTTCCTGTGTTTTATTATATTGAAAACTTTTGTAAAATCTAAGTTTAATTTATGAATGAATTCTGGAGAAATGTAAAGAAATTGATGCATGAATTAGTATAATATAATGACACTTGATCAACGTGATTATATTACAGTAAGTCATGCTGAGTTTCTAATGGGACATGATGATTCACAGACCATAACGTCATCACGTTCCATGTTACATAAATCTTTCATTCTACTTAACTTCTGAACATATCGAGAAAGTATATTCTTGATAGTTCTATTCTCAGTGATTCTGGTAATTTGACAAATCAAATCGTGCTATTACGTTCTTTCTCGTTTAGAACATTAAGTTCATTCGAAACTCCATACTTACGAATTCTGGGCCATTACTCGCTTTACTAGAAGTCGGGAGGATAATAAAAAGGCAAAGAGCTCCAAAATATAAGAGAAAATATAAAGCCCAATAACAACACGAAGGTTACAAACTACGGATATTAATACGAATAGCAATATAAAGAAACAGTATAATTAAGAATAGTATCATCCCAAGATAATAGTATAAGTAAACAGATTTTTCTGATGGAAGATTGAAAAGAAGGATGACAGAAAAGATAATTAGAAAATATTAGGAATTAGAACTGGATTAAGCATTTTCACAATATTTTGGATGTATGAACTAAGAAGAAAAGTATAGGAATGATGAGGATAATGGAACGAAAGAATTTAATTTATAATGAAAATAGCAGACAGAGTAATCGAGGCAGATCACCGTATTAAATTATAGAGATCTTAATTTCCTTATTCGCCGAAGAATCAAATCTTTTAGATTTCGAAGATTTTTTTTAAATCCCTTAAATTCCGGAAATCAACCGTAACTACGTCACCGGTTAAGACGAACTTACATTTACTCATTTCATTCTTTTGTGACATCTTCACTCGTACGCTTCGAGTAATCAAATTATTTATCTGTACTATTCAATGATGATAAAATTATATCTTATCAATTCATATTCGTCATAAAAACATTTTTATTGTTAGCCATGACGACCTCACTCAAATTTCGGGACGAAATTTCTTTAACGGGTAGGTACTGTGACGACCCGGAATTTTCCGACCAAATTTAAACTTAATCTTTATATATTTCCGACACGAACGTGAGTCTCGAGAATGTTAGAACTATGTTCATATAATCAATTACCCTTTGACTGTGTCTGACGATTCACGAACAATAGATTATAAATAAAAAATACGTATATGTATATATATATATATATATATATATATATATATATATATATATATATATATATATATATATATATATATATATATATATATAAAAGTATATGTATAATAATTTGAAATCATAAAATAGGTTTTAAACATTAGAGGTAACTATGTTAAATAAAATACAAAATAATTATGTATAATTTAAAATGAAATTTATATATATATATATATATATATATATATATATATATATATGATTGTTATTAATAATTATTAGATTGTAATATATAAACGTTAAATATCCAAATATGTTATTATATGGAAAAGTAATACAGAAGTAATAAAATATAAAGTTAATATAATTAGATGTTATTACAAAACAAAATACAAATAATATATTAAGATCATTACTTTCATTATTATTGTTGTTAATATTAATATTCATATTTGTAATATTATAATTTCTAATCTAAAATATATATATAAGATTTGATATGTTTAAGTTGTATTAGTATTATTATTATTATTATTATAGAGACTATTATTACCATTATCATTAAAAATCATTTTTTTTATAGTTATCATGATTATAAATAAAAAAATATATATTATTATTATCATAAAAAAACAAAAATAAAATAAAAATATATTATTATCATCATTATAACTGTTATTATTAGTATTATTAATTATTATTATTATTATCAGTGATATTTATTGTTAATATTATTTATTATTATTATTTATACTAATATTTATTAATATTATTTATATAAATCATATATATGTTAACTTGGAATCAAAAATCATTACCAGTAGCAATCAAACTGTAGGAATTTTGTTTGTTGTCTCTAAAAACTGTACTAGAACGAATCTGAATACAGAAATATCCAAAATCTGTTTAGAGTCGATATCAAGTTTTTATTCTTTATATTTTTTATTTATTCTGGTACGATTTGTAAAATTCTGTCGACTCAATTGGTCAATAACAAACAAGAATTGATCAAATCAATTGTACTAACTCAATTATATGATTTCAATCTTTATATGATACTAACCTTCACTGTAAATCAGAAATTAAAACAAAAATAAAGAAAGAAAATAAATGTCGACCTCTGTTCTTGAGGGATTTTATCAACACCTCGAATTCGATTTCTATTTCAAATTTTATTAATTCAGTCTTGTTAGGATCCTTTTACTCTAACTAACTGCAAAAAAAATTTCTCTAAATTCCTTCTATCGAATTCCAATTTTTGAGTCAAAGATAAATCTCAAAAAAAGTCAAACAGTTTGTAATCGAGAAATTTGAATTTGTTCTTATGTTATAAGTTAAATTATGGATTGAGAAAGTTTATAGGAGTAAATTAAAACCTTTTTCATGTTATACACTTTGTCTAAAACGTCTCCAAATTCAAAATCAAGGGTTGAGTTCTAAGTCGTGTTTCCTCAGACTTTTTTTTTATGTTTGTTTCAGTTATATTTTTTTCTGATTAAATCAAATCATCAAAATAGATAGTTTACGTTTTAATAGCAACTTATAATTCATATTGTTATTAGATGAAGGTTAGGATTAGGATTGAACCCTGGTTACTTTGATTCTGTGAAGAGGAAGAGGGAATAAAACAGAAAACGGGTTATATGTATTTACTCAGAGGTTTAAAATAGAAAGACAGCATTGGAGCTATGGTTCAGAATGTTTGCTTGTTTGCAAGAGGTCTTGGGTTCGAGTCCGGTCATGGGCAAATATTTTTGGAAAAACTTTAAAAGAGGGTATACACTTTTAAATTTTCAATTTCATTATTATTATTATTATTATTATTATTATTATTATTATTATTATTATAATTATTATTATTATTATTATTATTATTACTAGTGTTATAGTTATTAGTATTATTATTTTTACTAATAAAAGTAATAATTACCATTTATGATTATTATCGTAATTATAATTATAATGATGATATTATTATTGATTATTACTAAAAAATATTATCACTACTAGCAATATTATTAGGTGGTATTAGTATTATTAATATGATTAAAATCGATACAAGTATTATTATTATGATTATGACTATTATTAGTGTTATTATGAAAATAACATAATTTATTATTATTTTCATTAATATTAGCATTAGTATCATTTTTAGTATCATTAGTATTATTATTATTAAAAAAATATTATTAATATGAATATCATTAGTAGTAATGTTATTATCAACATAATTAAATACAAATTTTTATATATATATATCAAACATTATTACCTATGTAAAGATATACTTATAAATACCTTATATATATGCATAAATTAATTAGATTAACAATCTTTATATAAATAACCATATATAATAAATTAAGTATTTTTAATATATATATATATATATATATATATATATATATACAGATAATAATCATTATCAAATATATATACAAATTAATTACATAAAGTTATAATTATTCGATTACGAGTATATGTTTTAATATATATACGAATGATATAGGTTCGTGAATCCGAGGCCAACCCTGCATTGTTCGATATAGTCATATGTATTTTTACTACAAAATACATTAGGTGAGTTTCATTTGCCTTTTTACCCTTTATATTTTTGGGCTGAGAATACATGTGCAATTTTTATAAATGTTTTACGAAATAGACACAAGTAATTGAAACTACATTATATGGTTGAATGATCGAAGCCGAATATGCCCCTTTTGCTTGGTAACCTAAGAATTAGTAAACCGAACTACTAATTGACGCGAATCCTAAAGATAGATCTATGAGCCCGACGAACCCCATCCAAAGTACCGAATGCTTTAGGACTTCGATGTTGTTTTATATCATGTCCGAAGGATTTCCCGGAATGATAGGGGATATTCTTATATACATCTTGTTAATGTCGGTTACCAGGTGTTCAATCCATATGAATGATTATTTTTGTCTCTATGCATGGGACGTTTATTTATGAAAACTGGAAATGAAATTCTTGTGGTCTATTAAAATGATGATAATGAATGTTTATGATAAACTAATGAACTCACCAACCTTTTGGTTGACACTTTAAAGCATGTTTATTCTCAGGTATGAAAGAAATCTTCCGCTGTGCAATTGCTCATTTTAAAGATATTACTTGGAGTCATTCATGACATATTTCAAAAGACGTTGCATTCGAGTCGTTGAGTTCATCAAGATTATTATTAAGTTAATTATAGTTAGATATATTATAAAATGGTATGCATGCCGTCAACTTTCGATGTAATGAAAGATTGTCTTTTCAAAAACGAATGCAATGTTTGTAAAATGTATCATATAGAGGTCAAGTACCTCGCGTTGTAATCAACTATTGTGAATCGTTTATAATCAATATGGACTTCGTCTGGATGGATTAGGACGGGTCGCTTCAAATATCATTGCCATAGCTTGTGATATAAAGTCCTCCCTTTTGACCTTTTCCTAGGGAAGAGTAAACTCTACAAGTGTTGCATTGGTGACCATCATCATTATTATGCACTTTCATACAAGTGAGTAAATCGTGGATCCAATGTGGAACCTAGGAAACCACTCTGAGTTAAACTAATCAAAAAGCCACAAACACTATAACATGATAGCTAGTTATAATTACTATGCTAATTTAAACCAATTATGTCTTAGTAAAAATGAGTTGCATTGCCACCTAATGTTACTACGCCTAAACAAGATAAAGTAAAAATTAATTCGACATTAATAACCAAAAATCAAGGGTAGGAATGGGAAGTTGGTTTTTCTTTTATTTTCATTTTAAAGGCTCAGACTGCTAAGAGTAACTACTTGATTCTAGTACACAACCGTGTACTAACGACCTGGGTGGACTGGCTTAAAAATGGTGTAAAATAAATATAAAAAAATGGTTTAAAAAAAATCCTAAAGTGTTTCTTTATCATTCATGTTACCTAGAATACAACAATGGGATCTTATTTTCATCCTTTCTTTTATCCATGAGAATACATTCTCTTAAAGTTAACTAGTCAAGGTCAACAAGGTCAAATGTCTTCAATAGAGTGCCTAACAATATCATTCCTCACCGACAAAGTTCGAAAACTTCCAAGTTAATTCTTAGTCACTATGGGTACTCTCATGGGTCAACATCTCAATTATAGCTTGAAAATAAAAAAAAAATTGACCACCTAGACAATAAAAACATTTATTCCATAAAACCTTTTAACAACCAATATTTTCAAGTTAAGCCAAATGTGCAAGTTTCCTCCCCCCACACTTAAATTATGCTACGTCCTCGTATGCATATTAAAATAACTTTAGATAAAAGTGAGGAAATTAAACAACGAGAAGAAGACAAAGAACAATATTACTCGGGGTTAAAAGCAACTTCCATAACAATTGTAACAAGCACACCAACTCCAATTTCATCACACAACATGTTCCTTCCATCCATTTTTATTCTTACAAAACAAAAACAAAAGAAAACATAAAATCTAACTAGCCCACTTTCGGAGGGATCCGCTTTAAACCACCCGATTTCCTTGGGTGGACGAGTTTTGTCTCGTAAGGGCTTACAGTGAATATACCCACAAAGTTCATTTAACTACTAATAAAATAAGAAAAATAAAATAAAAAAATAAAAGAAAAGAAAAGTGTACATGTGTGATAACCCGGAAATTTCAGACCAAATTTAAACTTAATCTTTATATATTTCCGACACGATAAGCAAAGTTTGTAAAGTTGAATCTCAAAAATTTAGTAACTACATTCATTTAATCAATTACCCTTTGACCGTGCTCGACGATTCACGAACATTTATGTGTATAGATATGTATAATACTTTACATGAACGTATTTGTTTCAATATAAGTTTATTATAATTATCGACGAGATTAAAAGATAATATCAAATGATTGAATTATCAGATACACTGTGATATGATTATGGGTCTCTGTTGTGAGGTCCACTGAGAATTAAGAAACTTATTCTTTTTAACGGTATTCGGAATAATTGGTAAAGTGATCTACAAGTAGGAACAAAGTGTCAAATAACTAAAGCAAGACAAAAGATAGTGGAGAATTGAATCGGTTTAGTTTCAAATGTGCGGAGACGTTTTTCGATTCAACAGAATTTAAACGTTTTGATAACATAAATTGAATATATAAATGTTGGTTATTAAATATATAAATAAACTCGCAACGTGTATTTAAAACATGTTTATGAATATGGAATATATATATATATATATATATATATACACATATACATATATATATATA
This sequence comes from Rutidosis leptorrhynchoides, assembly GCF_046630445.1. Classification (NCBI taxonomy): domain Eukaryota; kingdom Viridiplantae; phylum Streptophyta; class Magnoliopsida; order Asterales; family Asteraceae; genus Rutidosis; species Rutidosis leptorrhynchoides. The sequence goes on along the minus strand of NC_092335.1, from coordinate 420,256,303 downwards.
TATATATACACATATACATATATATATATATATATACATATATACATATATATATATATATATATATATATATATATATATATATATATATATATATATGATTTCGAATTAGTTAAATAAACAATAGTAATACTTGTTTATTTATTCGATTTATGATTAGATATATTAATTAGAACGTTTGAGAAATTAAAATAAACGTTGGCGCATAAATGAATTATATGAAATTAAGTTCTAGAGCATAAACGTTAGGTGATATAATAATATCCATTACTTAAACGATTTTAAATTATATATATATATATATATATATATATATATATATATATATAACTTTGAAATATAATTAATTTTTGAAAAACTAAATATTATATTAGCTAATAAATATTTCCAAAATATATAAATCTATATTTCTAAATGAAAGTATATATATATATTTTACAAATTGATAAAATATAATATTAACTTAGTCATAAAACGTTTTGTTTTAAAATAATATTATTAAACATACTTTGTTAAATAACGAGACATTGATTTAGAAGTAAATGACCAAAACACTCAAATGAATAAGTTACACTTTGAGTGGGATAGTTTTTCATTGATTTGAGTCTTGTTATGTATAAAGGTACATTACACGAAACATAAAGCACAAGTTTTCTAAGCGTACGAAAATTCGTTCGAGAAACCGGAACCAGGACGTAAGTCGAGTGACAATGTACAAGTCATCGGAACTAAAATTACAAGTTAACTATGCACGTAAATATAATATAATATATAATTAATTATATATATATATATATATATATATATATATATATATATATATATATATATATATATATATATATATATATATATATATATATATATATATATATATATATATATAAAACTATCGGCACAAGAAGTTGTTCGAGTGTGAGCTGGACACCAGAGTGCCGCGATTGCGACCCCAATACACTCTAGAACTCCGCGATTGCGGAGTGACCAATTCTAGAAATGGCTATAAAGCCGAACACGTTCCAGTTCGACTGAATTCAATTCAATCTCTCCATCTCTCTCGATATCTATATCTTTATTATTATTATTATTATTATTATTATTATTATTATTATTATTATTATTATTATTATTATTATTATTATTATTATTATTATTATTATTATTATTATTATTATTATTATTATTATTATTATTATTATTATTAATATTATTATTATTATTAATCCAAATGTATTATTAGTAGTATTAATATTATTAGTATTAGTATATACATAAAATACTACGACGGAGTGCTGCTCGAGTAATCTAAAACGGGTTTTCAAAACTAGTTTTCGAGTGAGATAGTGCTAAGAAAATTATGGGTTATATCTATGGAGGTTATGGGTAATGTTTGGGGGTATGCTCGTGAGGTCAATCTAGTGTTTATCATTTCTGTTGCGTCTACATACTTTCCTGCAATATTGAATCTCAATATTGATACGTGAGCATTCATACCTTATCTTTTATATATTAATAGTGTATCCCTGACTAGTGCTCGACTATATATGATTATGCATACTTGTATATTTAATTTCGTTGTTTTATAGTGTATGTTGAATCACGAATTTAATACATATATTACTGATATAAGGTATATGATATGCATGTCATTGAAAAGCTGTCGAAAAATTAATAACTTTTCATTTAGAACGGATTAAAAGATATGACCAACTGAATTATCATTAATTTTGGTATTATTATTAAAAATGATTATTATTATTACTATCGTCCTTATTATTGTCGTTATTATTATTATCTAATTATTATTATTATTATTATTATTATTATTATTATTATTATTATTATTATTATTATTATTGTTATCATTATCGTTATTAACATAAGTATTATCATTAAAAATTGTTATTGCTATTATTATTACTATCGTTATTATTATTAAAGTTATTATTGATATTATCGTTATTCTTATTATGTTATTATTATTATTATTATTAGTATTATCATTACTATTATTATAATATTTATTATTATTATTATCATTATCATTAAAACTAATATTAGTATTATCTAATTATTATAATTACTATTATTATTATCATTATTATGAATGCGATTTAAAAGAGGACTAAACGATATTAAACATGTCGATTAGGAAATAATAAGTATAAGTATCATGATTGAATTAAAATATTGTTAAGATTATGATTTAGATAAAAATATCGTTTTGATTATTTTTATTAGTAATATTATTATTATTATTATGACATTAGTATTACTATAAAAGATTATTATTTATTATCAAAATTGTTATTATCATTAGTAAATATAAATGTTGTTACTATTATTATTAAAATAATTAATATTATTATTATTACAAAATAATACAACTTTTGGTTCATTATTATTATTATCAATATTATAAATATATATATATATATATATATATATATATATATATATATATATATATATATATATATATATATTTTACATATAATACAATTATATTAATAATATGTAACACTATATTTTATCATTAAAATGATATTATGTAAACATTATGCAAATTATAAAACTTAATATATAAAAATATATTTTGATCATATATTAACATAAATTTTTATCATTAATACATTATAATAAATGATGAAATAATTTAAGAAATATTTATTATATATAAATTACTTAAAATATGTAGAATAAATATAAGTTATTTAATTATTAAAATAACATATAATTTGTTAAAATAATATGTAGATTACAAATAAATATATATAAACTAGTTACATTGATTTATCTAAAAATTTCCGAATATAACAATTTAGTCAGTTATGTGATACTTTGAGTTTTGTAAAATATCGATTCATTCAACTATCAAGACTTACACCCTGATAATATAATTATATAATAAACATGTATAGATTTTGGAAGTCATTTTGAGTCAAATTGACTTTCGTAGACTTTTGCATATCGGTCTCGAGCATTAGGATTGTGATACACTACGACTTGACCTAAATTGCTAGACAGATATTGACCAACATATAAATATATATATACTTAATATAGGTTCATGAATCCGAGGCCAATCTTACACTTATTCAATGCCGTCACATGTATTTTTACTACAAGATACAGTATTGTGAGTTTCATTTGCTCTCTTTTTAAATGCTTTTGCAATATATATTTTTGGGACTGAGAATACATGCACTGCTTTTATAAATGTTTGAGTAAATAGACACAAGTACTTAAAACTACATTCTATGGTTGGATTACGAATACCGAATATCACCCTTTTTAACTTGGTAACCTAAGAATTTGGGAACTGGCCCCAAAATCCTAAAGATAGATCTATGGGCACTAACGACCCCCATCCTGAGAGTTTGGATACTTTAGTACTTCGATTTTTGTACAGATGTGTTAATCCTGTACGTATACAGATGTGTTAATCCTGTATCTTTGGGGATATTCTATAAGCATTAAAGTTAATGTTGGTTACCAGGTGTTCATCATACGAATGGATTTTATACACTTGCGAGTGTAATGATATTTATGAAAAATGAGAATCTTGTGGTCTATTAAAATTATGGAAATGATTGATTACGATAAACTAATGAACTCAACAATCTTTTGGTTGACACTTTTAAGCATGTTTATTCTCAGGTAATAAAGATATCTTCCGCTGTGCATTTGCTCATTTTAAAGATATTACTTGGAGTCATTCATGGCATATTTTAAAAGACGTTGCATTCAAGTCGTTGAGTACAATAAAGATTATTATTAAGTAAATGACAGATTAGGTCATTTATAGTTTGTATATTATGAAATGGTATGCATGCCTGTCAACTTTCGATGTAATGAAAGTTTATCTTTTTAAAATGAATGCAATGTTTGTAAAATGTATCATATAGAGGTCAAATACCTCGCAATGTGACCATATTTTATTGTATTCGTCCTCATGGATTTGGACGGGTCGCTTCATGTGGTATCAGAGCGGTGGTCTTAGCGAACTAGGTCTTGCATTAGTGTGTCTAACGGATAGTTATTAAGATGCATTAGTGAGTCTGGACTTCGACCGTGTCTGCATATCAAAAGTTTTGCTTATCACTTATGTCAGAAATTATCTGCTTATCATTCTTAGTCTAGACATGTCATACTGCATTGATTGTATGAATAGTGTATAGACAAAACTCATATCTTAGCGTATCTATTACTGTAAACTTATCCTGACATATTCCGTAAATTCCTCCGTAATCTACGAAATCTTTTGTTCTATATATTCTATGTAATTAGAATACCATCCGATAGCCGGAAATTATTTCATATCGAAAAACCCTTTATTCAATCGTACGAAATGGAACTCCCCACTAGTTCAAATCCCTCAGATTCCGATATAGAGTTTCACTCGAGCTCCGAAAGCAGTGTGACCAGAATGGATCAACCAATTAGCCATCATCTATTCTGGATGAATTGAGGATGGGTTCGTAGCCTACTTAATCATTGGAGGCAAGAAGAAGGTGATCCCTGTTCGTAATACCATTTTCTCTCTCATTTCCAGAGTATCCCGTCATGATTATATACTATCTCAAATTCTAGATCTTATTCATCCGCTCGTCCGAACCAACAATCACCCCAGTGTAAAAGAAGAAGTCAACGAGTTTCGCGCTCAGTTAGTGACTTTGGAGGATATGGTGCGAAGATTACAAGCACCATCAGCAACACCAGTACCACCAACAACATCTACATCGCAAGCCTCAATACCACGAAGGCCAGCAGTATCACCGACATCAACAGTACCACCATCAGCAACATCAACGATACCATTACCACCACCAACAACAACCACCGCACCCCACACCTCAACATCACAATTTGTACCTTGGGCATCAACATCATACGCACTGTAGGTACCAAGGAATACCAACAACAATAACCGATGAAGTATTGATTCATAACTTCTTTGGAGAAACATTTTGCGGCGATTATGTAATCTCTAAAGTCTTAGAGATTATCTAATCTAGCCTTAACCATAAATCAGATGAATGGACCGAAATGATAGAATGAAGAATAGAAACCCTGATAAGAGTGGTGCGTGATTTATAAGCTAGTCTTGTTATACAAGCGCCACCGGTAGTACAACCAGCATCACCATCAGTATCACCAACACCAACAAAACCTGTAGCACCACAAGCTACACCCGTTCCATAACCATCAACGATATCGACACCACAATCATCAACGGATATATTGTATCAACGAGTTATGAAGTATTAACTCATTTTCTCTGAAGAATTTATATGTATATTTTATATATATGAGTTTTGAAATCACAATAGATCTTTTCGTACTAAGTTATTACGTATGGATTTTAACTAGTATTTACTACTTGGTCAATTCATATTACTAATATGCTATGATGTACATCCTTTGTTAACAACTTAACCATCAATAACTACAACCTCTGTTTCAACTCAATGAATTCCACTTCATAATAAACCAAGTATATTATTCAATTATATGTTTGATTTTACACTTTCATCTTCGATGTACCCGAAACTTTCTACGAAAATCTTATTCGTACCTTACAAAGTTCATAAGAATTCCAGAAACCTCAACATCCGTCACCAAGGAATATCAATAAGAATAAATAATGAAGTATTGATCACAGTAGTGAAATATTCTGCGAAGATTATATAATCTCTAATGTTAGAGATTATTCATTTCTAGTTCCAGCCGAAAATCAAATGAGTTTAATTTAATATTAACTCATTAAATCTGTATTATATCCGAAGAAAATATACATATATTTTCATAAAGACTGTAATAAAAATTCTCTTGTACAAAATATTATTTGTGAAACTTTTAACGGGTAGGTAATACTCGAGAAATATATAAATTCACAATTAATATGTTACATTCTTCGATTCTGATTCAGCAATCATTAACTATACTCACTATTTTCACAAAAATATACATTCTTTCATAGAAATCAAAATCCAAGTCAAGATTTAACAGAAGACATCACTCTTAGATTTCTACGTCTTCCAAACCATACTTTAAATCCAAACTATACTAGAACATCACTTTTATTCATAAAAACACGGAAAGATATTCGAATCATTAAAGATTCACGACGATTGCATTATACGAATATTGACGACGACAATCTGCATTTAAACCCTTCAAAATTCTTGAAGACATATCAATCAATGAACAATCGAGAGGATGAACCAACCTCACGTTATCAATAAAAAGAAGGATTTACGCGTATATCGATACACCTAGAAAACTCTCGAAATCAAAGTCATAGATTAACACATATCTGTGTCAGATCCTTTGGCATTTATTACCAAAAATAACTTTGCAATCCCTTTCCAAAGTAGCCAGTTTTGTCACAGCTCCAGTAAGCTAACTTCGACTTTTCAGTCGAAATAGTCTTATTATAACTTCGATATATACGTTGCCCTTTCGTCATCGTACCGGGGAACCTTTTACACTTCACCATATTAACAGAAAACATATCAACAACTTCATTACCTTTTGACTTAAGCCTCTCCGAAAAATTATTATACTTATTCATTGAAACTCAATCATGTACTCATCTGCATCTTATAACGGTAGTTGCATACCAAAAAGCTTGAATCATTATTCTCGAATTTAGCAGCAATTCTACGCCAACAGTTATATATATACATATAATGTCTATCTCCTAGATTTATATACTTCGAATGTGAAGTTTGTGAAAAACACCCTAAACTGCGATCTAGTTCTCCGAATTTTGGAAAAATACTGATGAAGTAGCTGAAACTGTAGATAACCGTAACAGTCAAAAGTTTGATGATAAAGAATAGTGTGTTGGCAAAGCCCAGAAAAAGAGAAGGTTTGGAACTGGAAAACGGATTGAGCAAACCATGAAGGTGGCTGTGGACAAATCACAATGAATAAATCTGCCTTCAAAGAATCCAAATGATTCAGTGTCTGCTGAAGTCTTTAGCGAATACCTTGCTCATTACTCTAAAACCCTTGCGGACAATATTCTTCATCATCCTCTGACCTTAGATATTCTAAGATATCATCATATCTTTCATTATAAATATCTTTGATATTTCTGAAGATATCTTCATAACTATTGTTATTCGAAATAATTTACCTCTTCGCGCTATCTGTGTTACATCGTAAAAGAAACTATTTTAGTTTCTAAATTCCGAACTCTTCGAGTTTAAAATATGAATGATTTTGAAGTAGTGATGGAAACTGAAGCATGAGTTAGTATAATATAATGACACTTGATTAACGTGATTATATTACAGTAAGTCATGCTGAGTTTCTAAATGGAGCATGATGATTCACAGACCATAACGTCATCATGTACCATGTTACATAACTTTTTCATTCTATTTAACCTCTAAAATATCAAGAAAATATTTTCTGGATGACTCGGTCTTTTTCGGATATTCTGGTAATTTGACAAATCAAGATCGTACCATTACAATTTCCTTCTTAGAACATTAACTATGTTCATTTCGAAATCCATACCAACGAATTCTGGACCATTACTTGCGGTACTTAATGGCAAAAAAAAGAGAAAATGAAAGAATGAAACTTCGAAATATAATTGGGAGTATAAATCGCAGCAAATAGAAGAGAGCATTAACCGTAGATGTCAATGATTATAGAAAAACAGAAGCAGGGACTCCAAAAAATAAGGAAAGATATAAACCCCAACAACAACCCAGAAATTACAAACCATGTATATCGATGCGTATAGCAATATAAAGACACGGGAGAACTAAAAACACTATAAAACCCAGAGTATAGTAAAAGTGAATAGATTCTTCCGGCGGCAGATGAAAAAGAAGAACAATAGATATGAAAGTTAGGAGTATATCGAGAATTAGAACAGGGTGGAGCATATTGATGAATGCTTTAAAGTATGAACGGAGGGAGAAAGAATAGAAGGTATGAGCTGTGGAACTAAGGAAACGAAGAGGGTGGATTTATAATAAAATAACCGACAGAGCAATCGATATAGATTATTGAATATAACCTAAGAAGATCCTAATTTCCTTAATTACCGAAGAACCAAATCTTATTACAAAGATTTCCTCTAAAATCCCTTGAATTCCGGAAATCAACCGTGACTACGTCACCTGTTAAGACGAATCTACATTTACTCATTTCACTCTTTTGTGATAACTTCACTCGTACTCTTCACATAAACAAATTATTTTATCCAAATCACTCGCTGATGATAAAACTCTAACTTTCAGCTTGTATGCGTCATGAAAACATACTTGTTGTCTGCCATGATCATCCCAATCAAATTTTGGGATGAAATTTCTTTAACGGGTAGGTACTGTGACAACCCGGAAATTTCTGACCAAATTTAAACTTAATCTTTATATATTTCCAACACGATAAGTAAAGTTTGTAAGGTTAAATCTCAAAAATTTTGTAACTACATTCATGTAATCAATTACCCTTTGACCGTGCTCGACGATTCACGAACATTTATGTGTATAAATATGTATAATACTTTACATGAACGTATTTGTTTCAATATAAGTTTATTATAATTATCGACGAGATTAAAAGATAATATCAAATGATTGAATTATCAGATACATTGTGATATGATTACGGGTCTCTGTTATGAGGTCCACTAAGAATTAAGAAACCTATTCTTTTTAACGGTATTCGGAATAATTGGTAATGTGATCTGCAAGTAGGAACAAAGTGTCAAATAACTAAAGCTAGACAAAAGATAGTGGAAAATTGAATCGGTTTAGTTTCAAACGTGCGGAAACGTTTTTCGATTCAACAGAATTTGAACGTTTTGATAACATAAATTGAATATATAAATGTTGGTTATTAAATATATAAATAAACTCGCAACGTGTATTTAAAACATGTTTATGAATATATATATATATATATATATATATATATATATATATATATATATATATATATATATATATATATATATATATATATATATATATATATATATATATATATATGATTTCGAATTAGTTAAGTAACGATAGTAACACTTGTTAATTTATTCGATTTATGATTAGATATATTAATTAGAACGTTTGAGAAATTAAAATAAACGTTGGCGCATAAATGAATTATATCAAATTAAGTTCTAGAGCATAAACGTTAGGTGATATAATAATATCCATTACTTAAATGATTTTAAATTATATACATATATATATATATATATATATATATATATATATATATATATATATATATATATATATATATATATATATATATATATATATATATATATATATATATATATATAACTTTGAAATATAATTAATTTTTGAAAAACTAAATATTATATTAGCTAATAAATATTTCCAAAATATATAAATCTATATTTCTAAATGGAAGTATATATATATATATATATATATATATATATATATATATATATATATATATATATATATATATATATATATATATTTATTTATTTATTTATTTATTTTACAAAGTGATAAAATATAATATTAACTTAGTCATAAAATGTTTTGATTTAAAATAATATTATTAAACATACTTTGTTAAATAACGAGACATTGATTTATAGAAGCAAATGATCAAAACACTCAAATGAATAAGTTACACTTCAAGTGGGATAGTTTCTCATTGATTTGAGTCTTGTTATGTATAAAGGTACATTACACGAAACATAAAGCACCAGTTTTCTATGCGTACGAAAATTCGTTCGAGAAGTCGGAACCAGGACGTAAGTCGAGTGACAATGTACAAGTCATCGGAACTAAAATTACAAGTTAACTATGCACGTAAATATAATATAATATATAATTAATTATATAAATTAAATATATATAATATATAATATATATATATATATATATATATATATATATATATATATATATATATATATATATATATATATATATATATATATATATATATATATATATATATATATATATATATATATATAACTGTCGGCACAAGAAGTTGTTCGAGTGTGAGCTGGACACTAGAGTGCCGCGATTGCGGCCCCAATACACTCTAGATATCCGCGATTGCAGAGTGACCAATTCCAGAAATGGCTATAAAGTCGAACGCGTTCCAATTCGATTGAATTCAATTCAATCTCTCCATCTCTCTCGATATCTATATCTTTATTATTATTATTATTATTATTATTATTATTATTATTATTATTATTATTATTATTATTATTATTATTATTATTATTAATCCAAATGTATTATTAGTAGTATTAATATTATTAGTATTAGTATATACATAATATACTACGACGGAGTGCTGCTCGATAATCTAAAACGGGTTTTCAAAACTGGTTTTCGAGTGAGATAGAGCTAAGGAAATTATGGGCTATAGCTATGAAGGTTATGGGTAATGTTCGGGAGTATGCTCGTGAGGTCAATCTAGTGTTTATCATTTTTGTTGCGTCTACGTACTTTCCTGAAATATTAAATCTCAATATTGATACGTGAGCATTCATACCTTATCTTTTATATATTAATAGTGTATCCCTGACTAGTGCTCGAGTATATATGATTATGCATGCTTGTATATTCAATTTCGTCATTTTGTAGTGTATGTTGAATCACGAATTTAATACATATATTACTGATATAAGGTATATGATATGCATGTCGTTGGAAAGTTGTCGAAAAGTTAATAACTTTTCATTTAGAAGTCGTGTGGTTTCGATGAACGGATTAAAAGATATGACCAACTGAATTATCATTAATTTTCGTATTATTTTTAAAAATTATTATTATTATTACTATCGTCGTTATTATCGTCGTTATTATTATTATCTTATTATTATTATTATTATTATTATTATTATTATTATTATTATTATTATTATTATTATTATTATTATTATTATTATTATTATTATCATTATCGTTATTAACATAAGTATTATCATTAAAAATTGTTATTGCTATTATTATTACTATCGTTATTATTATTAAAGTTATTATTGATATTATCGTTATTATTATTATTAATATTATTATTATTATTATTATTATTATTATTATTATTATTATTATTATTATTATTATTATTATTATTATTATTATTATTATTATTATTAGCATTATCATTAATATTATTATAATATTTATTATTATTATTATTATTATTATTATTATCATTATCATTAAAACTAATATTAGTATTATCTAATTATTATAATTACGATTATTATTATCATTATTATGAATGCGATTTAAAAGAGGACTAAACGATATTAAACATGTCGATTAGTAAATAATAAGTATAAGTATCATGATTCAATTAAAATATTGTTAAGATTATGATTTAGATAAAAATATCGTTTTCATTAATTTTATTAGTAATATTATTATTATTATTATGACATTAGTATTACGATAAAAGATTATTATTTATTATCAAAATTATTATTATTATTAGTAAATATAAATATTGTTACTTTTATTATTAAAATAATTAATATTATTATTATTACAAAATAATACAACTTTTGGTTCATTATTATTATTATCAATATTATAAATATATATTTTAAATGTAATACAATTATATTAATAATGCGTATCACTATATATTATCATTAAAATGATATTATGTAAACATTATGCAAATTATAAAACTTAATATATAAAAATATATTTTGATCATATATTAACATAAATTTTTATCATTAATACATTATAATAAATGATGAAATAATTTAAGAAATATTTATTATATATTAATTACTTAAAATATGTAGAATAAATATAAGTTATTTAATTATTAAAATAACAAATAATTTGTTAAAATAATATGTAGATTACAAATATATATATATATATATATATATATATATATATATATATATATATATATATATATATATATATATATATATATATAAACTAGTTACATTGATTTATCTAAAAATTTTCGAATATAACAATTTAGTCAGTTAAGTGATAATTTGAGTTTTGTAAAATATCGATTCATTCAACTATCAAGACTTACACCCTGATAATATAATTATATAATAAACATGTATAGATTTTGGAAGTCATTTTGAGTCAAATTGACTTTCGTAGACTTTTGCATATCGGTCTCGAGCATTAGGATTGTGATACACTACGACTTGACCTAAATTGCTAGACAGATATTGACCAACATATAAATATATATATATATATATATATATATATATATATATATATATATATATATATATATATATATATATATATATATATATATATATATATATATATATATATATACTTAATATAGGTTCGTGAATCCGAGGCCAATCTTACACTTATTCAATGTCGTCACATGTATTTTTACTACAAGATACAGTATTGTGAGTTTCATTTGCTCTCTTTTTAAATGCTTTTGCAATATATATTTTTGGGACTGAGAATACATGCATTGCTTTTATAAATGTTTGACAAAATAGACACAAGTACTTAAAACTACATTCTATGGTTGGATTACGAATACCGAATATCACCCTTTTTAACTTGGTAACCTGAGAATTTGGGAACTGGCCCCAAATTAACGAGAATCCAAAAGATAGATCTATGGGCACTAACGACCCCCATCCTGAGAGTTTGGATGCTTTGGTACTTCGATTTTTGTACAGATATGTTAATCCTGTACGTATATAGATGTGTTAATCATTTATCTTTGGGGATATTCTATATGCATTAAAGTTAATGTCGGTTACCAGGTGTTCATCATACGAATGGATTTTATACACTTGCGAGTGTAATGATATTTATAAAAAATGAGAATCTTGTGGTCTATTAAAATTATGGAAATGATTGATTACGATAAATTAATGAACTCACCAACCTTTTGGTTGACACTTTTAAGCATATTTATTCTCATGTAATAAAGATATCTTCCGTTGTGCATTTGCTCATTTTAAAGATATTACTTGGAGTCATTCATGGCATATTTCAAAAGACGTTGCATTCAAGTCGTTGAGTACAATAAAGATTATTATTAAGTAAATGACAGATTAGGTCATTTATAGTTTGTATATAATGAAATGGTATGCATGCCTGTCAACTTTCGATGTAATGAAAGTTTGTCTTTTTAAAACGAAAGCAATGTTTGTAAAGTGTATCATATAGAGGTCAAATACCTCGCAATGTAACCATATGTTATTGTATTCGTCCTTATGGATTTGGACGGGTCGCTTCAACATGTTATTACAGACGGAGCACAGGACCTGATTAAAATCAGAGAGGCTCATCCCATCCTGGGATCAGGACCAAATATACTGTCAAATAAACTCCTCGATAATGGTGCCATGTCAAACACCGACTTCCTGCCTTCCTTTCGGGCTCTCTCCATATCCTTTGGTAGCGCTGTTGGTTGCGGATAAAATAATGGTGGTGCCACAGATGGTGCAGGTGGATCTACATATTCCACACCTGCTGCAAACCCTGACGTGTATGTCGTGTAATCAACTGGCTCATAGTATTGCATGACTGATCGTTGCTACAAAATATCCTCATTCTGACGCCTTCGATTATCCCTTTCAAAAACATCCTGCTGATATCGCTCAGTCAAATAAAGCTGAGCTCTAGCCTCATCACAAATGGTATTTTTTCATTCCTCCATCCTAGCCCACCTCTATTCATCTATCTGAACATATCTCCTACCTCTACTTGTTCCCTCACCTTAAGGGTTATAATCCGGATCAGCCCTGTCATTCATATCCTCAACAGCCCGTGCAAATCGCTCGAATGAATCCGCTGAATTGTAATCATCTTCTTCTTCAGGAAGCTCATCATCCTCTACCCCAAAAGTATATCGCTCCACATAAGCTGGGTTCTCTATTACAAAACCATCCCCTTGTCGCATAAACTCGAACCCGGGAACCTTTTCTTTCATTTTCTTAATTTCTTCCCTTTTTCCTTTGGGATTATTCGAAATCCCTCCATTCCTCTATAAAAAGAAAGACAAAAACTGCATATAAGGGATCACTGCCCTTTACTTCAATTGCTCTCGACATTCCCAAATCCAAGTCATCATAACCAATCGTAACGAAGGTACCATTGAGTTAGTTACCATAGCCTATAACAAAGGTAACTCGTGCATCCGAACCAACATAAGATCGCTTTTTCTCTGAAGTATGTTGTAGTGAATCACCGTTGACAACAACCTTGGAATAATTTTTAGCTTGTTTCTTGAAAGCTCAAAGTTCTCAACATCAGGTCAATCAACGTGGAATATCGTTCTCACCACCGTAACATACCTATCAGCCGGTACTTCGAACAATTCTTTGGCAATCGGATAATCATACCCATTCTTCCCCTCAATTCTTACCCCTGCATCATACGGGAGGTCTGGATGTGCTACTGATTAAAAGTCTCCATTCTCATTGGAATTACAGTGTTTCCCACTTTACCCTCTAAGACCAATGTATGTGGAAAATTATCCCCTGGAACCCATTGTAAAGTCGACGGCCAATTAAACACCTGTGTGGGATAAGTCATCTCCCAAGAGCAATTCAGCTGTGTACTCAGAAAACCCATTTGAACTAGTTGGAGTGCAGCTTCCCATCCCCAATTTGAAAGTACCTGAAAAGCCCCATATTTTCTCCACACACTTGCAGTTATGTACCTTTCACAGAATGCGTTTCTCAAGAGCTGTTCCTTCTTCTCTGTATACAAATAAACCTGCCACTCATAAGGTAATTCACTTAACCACTTCTTATCCATCCAATTTGGGGTGGTTTCTTGTTGGTTACCACGACTTCTCTTACCTCTTCCAAACATTTTCTGCAATTACACAATCTCAACAAACAATTTAGTACTTAAATGAAACACTTAACATGTTATTGCTTAATACATCAATATTATGAACTCATAGCAACACATGCAAACCCTAACCTCATGTACTAAATTCGTTAATATCAACATGTCAATCATTTATGAACCATTTTCCCTTATTTAACCAAAAGACACTTAATTCAAAACATTGTGCATTATCATCACTACTAACCAATCCCTATTCAAGTAAACATCATAGACCATTGCAATCATCATTCGAAAAAAAAACTATAAACTTCATTACCTATCAAACATCGCAATAAACATTAAAGACACACATTCTAGTCACAAACATCACCAATTTGGTTAAAGTCAACTCTAGTCAACTACTTGAAAGCAATTAACAAGTTTTAACCTAAATCCCCAAATTGGTCATGCATACACATCCTATTCACATATTTAGGCACAATTAACAATAGCTATAACATAAACAATGCTTAAACATAATTAAATCGGATTAACCCTAGCACATAAACATGAAAATAATAAAAACCAAAATTGATGAACAAAAACAATGAAAAACAAGAGAATGATGACTACCTTGATGTTAAAACACTCGATTTGTATGAATACTTGAAGAATTAAACCCCAAAATTGAAACCCCCAAAGTTAGGTTTTTGGTCAAGAACACGAATCAACACCCAATTTTGATGATTTTGTAAAGATTTGGATGTTTGAATGAAGTGTAATGACGAATTGATAATGTTTAAAGCTTCAATTTGTTGTTTAGATGATGAAAAATTAGGGTTTAGAGTGATGGTGTTCGTGGTTAATGGTTGCACATGAGGAGTATATAATTTTAATTTTTTTCTCTATTTAAAACCCTTACCCCGGCACCAGCATTTTTACACTAGCGTAAAATACGCCAGTTCTGGCATAAAATACGCCCATACTGTAACAGCCGTAAAAATTTGGCGTATTTTTACGCCCAAGGTTGAAATTTTCGCTGAGCCACGAGAGTATACTGGCGTCAAATATGCCAGTTTTGGCGTAAAATACGCCAACTATCAGGTGCTGAAATTTTTTTTTAGTTTTTCAATTTTTCACATTTTTCTCGCACAAATCGTTTTGGGACTAAAAACCTGACCCCCTCCAACACTTTGAGCATTGCATTGTCCTCAATGCAAAAAATTAGAGATAGTCATTAAACCAGCCCATTTTGAAGCCTTGAAAATGGTTCTTTGCCCCGCCCGCATGTACAAAACAAAATAAAATAACCTACAACTTACAAACTTTACAAAGGTGTGCGGATTTTTGACGGAGTCGCGCACTCGACTCCTCTTCCATGCTTTAGCAACCATCGGGATCCCCGACTCTGATGTTGCTAAAGTCGAATCCCTTTCCAAATCTATCGTCGAGAGTGATCATGATATCTTCATCTTTAATTACCAATGTTCCCATGTCAAAGTCTAGTGACATCCTTGCGGTTGCTAAAAACCCACGTCCCAACACAATTGGAGTGTTTTTTTCCGGCTCACAATCCATAATGAAGAAATCTTCATAGCCAATACCGTAAATAATAAAAAGAACATCTACCGAAACCCCGATTGGGTTGTCAACGGTTTGATTCCCAAAACAGATCCTCGTAGTGGTTCGAACTAACTCTCGAATGCCTAAAGACTTTGAAATTTCGGCTGGCATCATATTAACGCTTGCACCCGAGTCTAACAATTTCGAGTAAATCTTTTCATTTTGAAACCGACATACAACCGAAAACTCCCCCGGATCTCTATATCTTATACGAGGCTTGAATTCACATTGTGGTTTAGGTTTAACATACTCAACTTCAATTGTCCAACCCTCATCATCAACAAAAGACGTTTTGGTGTTGTTCATGAACTTGTCCGTGTTTTCTTTACCCCACATATTCTCAAACGTCTCTCGAATTTCTTCTACATCTACATCCATTTCCTTTTCTAATTTAGGTGCTTCTTTAACCATGTTAACACAAATGGTTTTAACTTTGCTTGAACTCGCATCACTGTGAAGACCCGTCCTAATCCATCCGGACGAAGTCCATATCGATTATAAACGATTCACAACAGTTGATTACACCGCGAGGTACTTGACCTCTATATGATACATTTTACAAACATTGCATTTGTTTTTGAAAAGACAATCTTTCATTACATCGAAAGTTGACAACATGCATACCATTTCGTAATATATCTTACTATAATTGATCTAATAATAATCTTGATGAACTCAACGACTCGAATGCAACATCTTTTGAAATATGTCATGAATGACTCCATGTAATATCTCTAAGATGAGCAAATGCATAGCGGAATATTTCTTTCATACCTGAGAATAAACATGCTTTAAAGTGTCAACCAAAAGGTTGGTGAGTTCATTAGTTTAACATAAATAATCATTTCATAATTTTAATAGACCACAAGATTTCATATTTCCATTTCTCATAAACATACGTCCCATGCATAGAGACAAAAATATCATTCATATGGATTGAACACCTGGTAACCGACATTCACAATATGCATATAAGAATATCCCCATCATTCCGGGATCCTCCTTCGGACATGATATAAATTTCGAAGTACTAAAGCATCCGGTACTTTGGATGGGGCTTGTTGGGCCCGATATATCTATCTTTAGAGTTCGCGTCAATTAGGGTGTCTGTTCCCTAATTCTTAGATTACCAGACTTAATAAAAAGGGGCATACTCAGTTTCGATCATTCAACCGTATAATGTAGTTTCACGTACTTGTGTCTATTTCGTAAAACAGTTATAAAAGCAGCGCATGTATTCTCAGTCCCAAAAATATATATTGCAAAAGCATTTAAAAAGGGAGCAAATGAAACTCACAATACTGTATTTCGTAGTAAAAATCAATATAACGTCATTGAACAAGTGCAAGGTTGGCCTCGGATTCACGAACCTATATCATTTGTATATCTATTAAAACATATAATGGAAATCACATAATTTCATTTATATATATATAAAAATATTAATAGGTTTGATATATAGTTATTATATGAAATATTAATATGATTATAGTATATGTAATAACTATATTTTTATATACAAAATATTTATCTGTTAAAAATGATAGTTTTGATAATACTGATTCTTTTGATAAAAATAATAATAATAATAATAACTTTAATAATAATGATAATGCTAATAACAAAATGATAGTGATACTAATAATAATAATATTAATAATAATAACAATATATTAATCCTAATCTATCGGACACTCTAACCAACATTTAACATTACTTTGTGACAAGGTTTAGGGGCTGAATCTCCTACATATAGTATTTGTATTAAAAAAAATTGTAAACTTAATCATATTTTAGGGTGTAAACTCGTAAAAGGTGAATTTATATATTTAGTATGTAAACTGTTCATTGTTCACCGAAAGTGAAAGTTACAAATATTTCAACGGTATTGTCTTTTCAAGAACACGTATAGTGTCACTTTCTGAAATCTCATTTAATCAGTTGATTAGTTTTTATCCATGTTCATGTTTAATTATAATTAGTGTTTAATATGACATGTAAGTTAAATTAGAGATTAAAGTTTATACTGCTTGTGGATTCAAGATTTATACACAAGTGTGTGTGGTGTGTGTGTCATCCCGTCAGTCCACAAACATGCACACGAGCGGTCGAACAGAAGCAGTGCCGAATAGCAAACGTAGCAGCATTTAATCATCATTTTTACCATCACGTACATCACCATCGTGCATTAACATCATCATCTTTAACATTTCGTGTATCATCACCTCTTCATCATATCATCATAGTAACAGTATAATCATCATCGCCGTTTTTGACTTCCTTCGTTCAGAGCTTAAAAGAAACAGAAATTGCAGTGTTTGGGTGGTGTTTTTTTGGTGGCGCACAGGAGCGAGATGAAGTTGCAATAGGAACAGCGGCAGGTGGCGGTAAAGGTGGTGGTTTCGCGACGTTTGCAGCAGAAAAATGGCTGTAGCAGTCACGAGTAACGACGGGAGCAGCAGTAGTATTCGATGATGTTCTTGAATGGGTTTACGAATGAAACAGAAAGGGAATTAACAGCAGCAGCTACAAATCGAGGAAGGTTGTTTTTGGTTGGTTTGTTGGTGGTCCTTGGTGGTTGTCATCCGTTCATATAGAAACAGAGATCAAAAACTGGTATAGTTGGATGCGTAGAGAAGACCAAAAGGAGCACGATTATGCAAGCAAATAAGGTTTTATGGGGTTTGGAGATGTCGACCATGGAAGGTGTCGACAAGATGAAAAAGTCGACTTGTATGAGTTAGTCAAGAATGATACGCAGTGTTTATTATTATTATTATTATTTTTAAGGGATTACATTAGGTTTATCACTAGTATTTAAAAGATTAATTATTGGGCAAAATAAAATAAATAAAAAAAATGAGTCACATGTGGGTATAGAGTTGCCGACAATGGGTTCATGAAAAGATTTTTTTTTTTTTTTTTTACTTTTAAAATTTGCTAGACAAATTACCATGGATCCTCTTTTTGTGATTGTGATGTTAGTGATAATTAAATCACATTGTTATAATATAGTTTTGAGAGTATAGAAGGTTAGGTTTAATTAGTCAAGGAAACAGCAACCATGTGACCATATTCGTGGAATGGTTATTATGTATGTATATATATATATATATATATATATATATATATATATATATATATATATATATATATATATATATATATATATATATATATATATATATATATATATATATATATATTATTTTAATAAATAATATATTTAATCTTTAGAATTAATTAAATATTATATTATATTTACGTGCGTAGTAAAAATGTAATTTTTACAAAAATGACTCTTACGTTGTCACTCGACTCATGTACCACTTTCAGTTTTTCGAGCGCACTTTCGTACGTTTAGAAATTAGCCTTTTACGTTACGCGACGTGTACCTTTAATAATAATTTGACTTATTTATCAAAAATTTACTTTATGAAAATGTATTTTATAAAATTTGAGCGTCGTGGTCATTTGTTTCTACAAATCAATGACTCGTTGTTTACCAAAATATATTATTTTAAATTGGGACGTTTTATGACTAAGTTAAAATATATATATTTTTATTTAGAATCGTAAATTTGTACATATTAAATATATTTGAATTATTTTAACTAATGATATAATATTTAGTCTTTCAAAACCAAATATATTTCAAGATTCGTTTTATATAATTTCACTAGTTTTATATAATAGTAGTTATTTTACCAATAATGTTTTTAATATGAAAACTAAATAGTCGGTTTATCGAGGGACACAAGTTAATCAAAGTAAAGTACACTTTTAAAATTTAAACGGAAATGATTTCTAACTTTTGACTAACTCTCGTTAGTGATACATTTGTAAATCACTTTTACCAAATATTCCGGATACCATTAAAAAGGAAAGGTTTTCTAAATAAAAGTGGACCTCTCAACAGAGACTCGTAATCATAATTCAATGTATCTGATAAATCAATCATTTGAAATTATCTTTTAATTCCATCGATAATCATATTGAAACAAATATGTTCATGTAAAGTATTATACGTTTAATACTTTGTTAATGTTCTCAAGTTATAATATATATACATATACATACATATACATATTCATATTCATATTCAATTATATAATGGTTCGTGAATCGTTGGAATTTGGTCGAGTTTAAATAAATGTATAAACATAGTTTAAAATTCTTGAGATTTAACTGAACAAACTTTGCTTATCGTGTCGGAATAATATAAAGATTAAAGTTTAAATTTGGTCGAAAATTTCCGGGTTGTCACGGTACCTACCCGTTAAAGAAATTTCGTCCCAAAATTTGATTGGGATGGTCATGGCTGACAATAAGTATGTTTTCATGACGCATATAAGCTGAAGATTAGGGTTTTATCATCATTGAGTAATATGGATAAAATCATTTGATTTTGTGAAGAGTACGAGTGAAGCTATTACCAAAAGAGTGAAATGAGAAAGGTAAAGTTTCGTCATATCGTTTGACACAGATAGGTTGATTTCCGAAGTTCAAGAGATATGGAGGAGATCTTAGTAATAAGATTTGATTAAGGAAATTTAGGATCCGTTTTAAATGCGATCATCCATTTTGATTGCTCTGTCGGTTATTTTACTATAAATCCACTCCCTTCGTTTCCTTACAACTCACACCTTCTCTTCTTTCTCCTTAATTTATACTTTAAGACATTCGTCAATATGCTACATCCCATTCTGATCCTTGATATACTCTTAATTTTCAGATCTGTCATTCTTCTCTTTCATCTACCACCGGAGGATTTTATTCACTTCTACTATACTCTGGGTTTTATAGTGTTCTTAGTTCTCCCGTGTCTTTATATTGCTATATGCATCGATATATACGGTTTATAATTTCTGGGCGGTTGTTGGGTTTTATATCTTTTCTTATATTTTGATGTCCCTACTTCTGTCTCCCCTAATCATTGTCATCCACAGTTAATGCTCTCTCCTATTTGCTACGATTTATACCCCAATTTCTATTTCAGATTTTTGTCCTTTCGTTTCTTCTTCTTGTGATTAAGCACCGCTTGTAATGGTCCAGAATTTGCAGATATGAATTTCGGAATGAACATTGTTAATGTTCTAATAAGGGAATAGTAATGGTGCGATCTTGCTTTGTCAAATTACTAGAATATCCCGGAAAAGACCGAATCATCAAGAAAAAATATTTTCTTGATATGTTTAGAGATTAGATCGAATGTAAGAGTCGTGTAAATGGCACATGATGACGGTATGTTCTGTGAATCACCACATTCCATTAGAAACTCAGCATGACTTACTGTAATATAATCACGTTGATCAAGTGTCATTATATTATACTAACTCATGCATCAGTTCCCAACATTACTTCAATAACATTCATATTTTAATCTCGAAAGTTTACAGAATATAAAACTGACAGTTTCCATATGATGTAACACTGATAACACGAAGAGATTAATGATTTCAGATAAGAATAATTATAAAAATATCTTCAGAAATATGGAGGGTATTTATAATAAAAGATACGATAATATCTCGGAATATCTAAGATCAGAGGATGATAGAAACTATTGTCTGCAAGGGTTTAGAGTAAGGAGCAAGATATTCACTAAAGACTTTAGCAGACATTGAATCATTTGGATTCTTTGAAGTCAAACTTATTCTTTGTGATTTGTCCACGGCTTTCTTCATAGTTTCGTATAATCTGCTTTTCGGTACTAAATTTTCTCTTGAATGTTTCCAATGTAATGATACACAGGAAGCACGAAGAGGTATATAATTTCGGACGAGAATATTTATGAAAATATCCTCAGAAATATCGAAGATATTGATGATGATATTTTGGAATTTCTAAGTTCAATGGTTGATGGAGAAAGATTTTCCGCGAGATTTTAACATGACTTCGGGGCAATATATTCTCTAAAGATTTCAACGGATTCAGAATTATCTGGATTCTTTGAATATAGGGTATGGTCCTTGTATTTGTGCTTGGTCTCCTTCATGGTTAACTTTATCCGTTTTCCAGTTCCAACGTTTCTGAGCTTTTCCAACATATTATTCTCTATCACCAAACTTCTGACGATTAAGGTCGTTTATGTTTATCTACAGTTTCTGCTGCTTCATTCAGCTTTTTCAAAGTTCAATGTATTAATTTGTAGGCTGGGTGCTTTTCAAAATTTCAGAATGGAAGATCATTATTCTAAAAGATAAATGTTATACATATAACTGTTGATGTAGATATGCTGTGAGTTTTCAAAGTACTGATTGCCGATTCCTCTACATTTACTGCTACCATATATGAATCATTAGTTATCGATCCGAGGTGATTTCAAGAGAATTGTGTTTTTAGATTATTAAACGATGACGGTAATATGGTGGAATATAAAAGGTTCCCCGGTAACAATAAAAGAACATACATATAAGTCAAGGTGATAATAAGGTTTTTTTTTTTCGAACGAATAGTCGAAGTTGATTTGCTGAAGCTGTGACAAAATTTGCTACCTTGAAAAGGGATCGCAAAGTTATTTTTTCTAATAAATGTCAAAGGATCTGACGCAGCTACGTGTTAAACTTTTACTCAGTTGCCGAGAGTTTCTCAGGTGCATAACTATATGCACAAATCTTTCCTTCCGTAGATGAAGTGCGGTTGATTCATCCTATCGATTGAGGTGTTTTCAAAAATTATGAAAGTTTGAATACAGATTGGAATCGTCAAGGTACAATTAAGATTTAAGATGAAATCAAGTGGCAACTTGAAGAATTGTTTAGTTTCATATGTTATAATTAATATTTTAATTCATTTTAATTGTTCAATGTTGATAGTCCACAGTTAATCAGTACAATAATTCATATATAGTTTAATATATAATATTTGAATGAATTAATACGTATCGTGACCCGTATTCATCTCAGACTCGATCACAACTCAAACTATATATATTATTGTAGAATCAACCTCAACCCTGTATAGCTAACTCCCGCATTACTGCATATAGAGTGTCTATGGTTATTCTAAATAATATATATAGATGGGTCGATATGATATGTCAAAACCTTGTATACGTGTCCCGACATTTAAAGTGCGTAAAATAAATAACAGAATTTAAATGACGATAAATAAAGTGCGTAAAGTAAATAACAGAAATTAAATGACGATAAATAAAATTGCGATAATTAAATTGCGATAAATAAACTGTGATAAATAAAATGTAATCAGTTAGTTAGGAACAGTTAGCTGGAAACAGTTAGCGTGGATTCTTAACAAAATTTCTCATAGTTAATTTGTTTGTTTCTAACAAATTTTATTTTGTCCCATGTTTTCTTCATTATGCCACTTGTTGGATTATGATAAATCAAAATCCAAATATGAATTTGAATAAAAATGGTTATTCTGCGGTGAACGGATACACATATTGGTGGATGTAAGTAGGATAGTAAACGACTGTTGAATCAGCTTCGAAGAATGTACAGTGTAATTTATTAATGTGAAATTTGAATATTCCTCGGGTATTACCTACCCGTTAAAATATTTTCACAATTAACACTTTGTACGAAAGAATTTTTTTTTTTAATTACAATCTTTATGAAAACATATATACATATATATTTTCTTCAGATGTAATCATGGATTCATTGAGTTAATATGATATTAAACTCATTTGGTTTACCGTTAGAACTAGAATATATAATCTCTAAAACATTGGATATTACATAATCACCATGAAGGACGAAGATAGTTTATGTAGAATGATTTGTAGAACGATGATTATGCTTGAGGTATAGATTGCAAGGTTGAGACGTGTGATGATGTTGTTGTTGTTGGTACTGGTTATGCTGCTGGTGCTACTGATGGTGGTACTGTTGCTGTCAGTGCTACAAGTGTTGTTGGTGCTAAGGTTTGTGATGATGTTGGTGTAGTAAGTATAGCTTGTAAATCACGCACCATTCTTGTCAGGTTTTCTATTCTACCCTCTATCATTTCTATCCATCCACTCATCTAATTCGATAGATCTTGATTATCAATTCGAAGTTCCCTAACTTCTTCTAATATTCCCCTTCGATTGGTATTCGGAAGTAGAGGTTGAATATTTTCTGAGATTGCAGTAATGCGACCCTCGAGGTGGAAAACTTTAGCAAGAAGGGTGAATACAGTGTTGCGCACCGGTTCACCGGTGAGTACATCGTTTTCTCCGATGTTAGGAGGTAAGTTTGGTTCGCGGTAGGGCTCGCCTTCTTCATTTCTCCATCGAGTGAGTAAGTCTCGGACCCCACCCCATCTCCTCCAGAAAGAAAAATAACTAAGTGGTTGAGGAACTTCTAGTTCATTGACTTCGGAGTCTGCTTCAATATACATCTCGAAATCGCTTCCGGAACTAATGGAATCCAAGCTAGGTGTAGGATCCATTTCTCACGATCAGTTAAAGGGTTTTGATATGAAATGATTTTCGAATATCAAATGATATTCTAATTATATATAGAATATCTATACATACTTCCATTGCAGTAAGGAAACGTGCCAGATACAGTCTACAGTGACAGATACGCTAAGATATGGATTTTGTCTATACACTATTCATGCAATCATTGCAGTAAGATGTGTCTAAACTAAGAATGATAAGCAGGTAATTTTCGACACGAAATGATAAGTAAAACTTTTGACATGCAGATACGGTCGAAGTCCAGACTCGCTAATGCATCCTAACGACTTATCAGTTAGACACACTAATGCAGACTTGGTTCGCTAAGACCACCGCTCTGATACCAACTGTGAAGACCCGTCCTAATCCATCCGAACGAAGTCCATATCGATTATAAACGATTCACAATAGTTGATTACATCGCGATGTACTTGACCTCTATATGATACATTTTACAAACATTGCATTCATTTTTGAAAAGAAAATCTTTCATTACATCGAAAGTTGACAACATGCATACCATTTCGTAATATATCTTACTATAATTGATCTAATAATAATCTTGATGAACTCAACTGTCATAACCCGACCTTAACCATAAGGACGAATACAATAACATATGATTTCATCGCGAGGTATTGACCTCTATATGCGACGTTTTTCAAAAACTGCATTCGTTTTTACAATACAAACCATAACTTTTATTACAAATACAAGGTTTAAACAACATAATAATGATTATCGTTTAGCGATAATCTTAGCCTTACAAATTTTACATGTGATGATAACAACACGATTTCCAACGTATTTTACATTACAAATTCTCCGATATGCAGTTTTATTTTTGACACAAATATGCATACTCAAGATCTTGCTTAAATTCAACATGTTGCAGCGGAAGCTTTTAGTTATCACCTGAGAATAAACATGCTTAAAACGTCAACATAAAGTTGGTGAGATATAGGTTTAATGCCGGCAGCGTTATAAATATAGACCACAAGATTTCATATATAAACGTTTTAATAAAAAATATTCTAAGTTGTTGAGCACTTGATAACCATACTTAACATTTAATCAACGTCGCATATTCCCTTTATTATGAAATCTTACTACACCGTACCAAGTGTAGTCACCGAAACGAAGTACTGTGCAACTGTTGAATACTGGTCGTCCAGTCCGGTTGGGGTTGTCAGGCCCGATAGATCTATCAACAGGATTCGTGTTTACAATACCGCATGTAAATAGTAGTTACCAAGTTACAGGGAGGTATGCCAGTGGTACAACTCAACGTAGAATATATATTTTTAATCACTTGTGTCCATAACGTAAATCATAAAATGCATGTATTCTCATCCCGAAATATTTAGAGTATAAAAGTGGGACTATATACTCACTTTTGCCTTGAAGATATATAACACGACTTGGTCTCCGATTGATATCACGAACCTAACCATATATATAATATATCAACATATTTTCTTTTCAAGTAATCGTTACACATATATATACTTATAATACTTTTAATATTTTCTTAGTCCGTAGTTAGCAGTCTGTTGTTAATGGTCCACAATTAGTTGCTCAATAAAATAAATAAAGACCCCATCGTATTCGTATTGATCAGAATTAATCTCGACCCATGGTACCATGTTGTCAAATGACGTGTTGTGTACATAAAGTACCGTGTTGTCAAATGACGTGTTGCGTACAATCATGAGGTCTTATGATTAATCTTCTCGTGTTATTTACGGGTGGTCCTGAAATATATAAAATCAAATCATAAGTAAATATATATAAAATATCATATTAATTAGCAAAGATATGATTAGTTTAGTTTTACTCTAATTAATTTCGTAGCTAAACTAGCTTCGGATACCCGATTTTGTTTTAAAAGTTAAGTTAGAAGGATCTATTTAGTTTGCGAACAGGTTTGAAATCATTCAAACTATGTTCTTGTTGTTAAAAATTTTATAACACAAAATAAGATAGCTATATAAATATGAATCGAATAAGATTATGAATAAGGTTACTACCTCAAGTTACTTGGATAAGGCTACTGAAAAAGATAGGAAATAATCTTGATTAAACTTTCTTATGATGATTATAGGTTGTTCTCGAAGCTAGTTCTTCATGAGCATTTGTTGAGATTGTGAAGAACACTTAGAGTTCCTAAGAGTGTGTTTTTGGTTAGAGAAAGATGGTTGTAAAAATGAAATGAAAAACCAAGGTGATGGTGATACTTATAGGACAGTCTGGTTGTTGAGGGAACAAGGACAAATTTTTGTGTTGAATTTTTGAGTAATAATGTATGCTAGCTTACAAATAAGATTCCCTCTTATCTAGGGCAGATCTAAGGCTGATAAGGATGTGGATTTGATGTGTATTTACCAATAGTAAATACGTATAGATGCTGGGTATGATACGGTAAAAGAAGCTCAAAATCGGGCTTTTATTTTGGGTCAAACCCCTTGGACCCCGCTTATCGGGGGCGCTGCCCCTGAACCCCCGTCATAATCAAGATAAGTTCAAATAGGTGTGCACTCCACACTTCCCAAACTTGTTCAATATTTATCAAGATTATTTTGGTTACAAATTAAACCCATTATACTTAAATCATATTGGTGACATAAATCACCAACACATTATAGATTGTAAGTATATATGTCAAAGAACGTTACATATAGTTATCGTTTTGAAAACTTAAGTTAGTGGTCTCAAAGTATACTTATAGCTCATTGTTGTTAGTTCACAATGAAATGTTAAACCATCCTTAAATCAAGTTAAATATGTATAGATATGTATATATACATAATCGTATAATTATCGTGTGTTATATAGTTAGTGATATCATCGGTCAAATTGGACGGTCAAACGTTGTGTAAAACTCTTTTAAAAAAAAAACATAAGTCTCAACAAATTGGGATTGCTTATCATGTTGGTAAGGTTTAATTTATGTAAATATTAGTCTTATAAGTATAGAACGATCGGAAAAATCCGGGTCATTACATCAACGACTCGAATGCAACGTCTTTTGAAATATGTCATGAATGACTCCATGTAATATCTCTAAGATGAGCAAATGCATAGCGGAAGATTTCTTTCATACCTGAGAATAAACATGCTTTAAAGTGTCAACCAAAAGGTTGGTGAGTTCATTAGTTTAACATAAATAATCATTTCATAATTTTAATAGACCACAAGATTTCATATTTCCATTTCTCATAAACATACGTCCCATGCATAGAGACAAAAATATCATTCATATGGATTGAACACCTGGTAACCGACATTCACAATATGCATATAAGAATATCCCCATCATTCCGGGATCCTCCTTCGGACATGATATAAATTTTGAAGTACTAAAGCATCTGGTACTTTGGATGGGGCTTGTTGGGCCCGATAGATCTATCTTTAGGATTCGCGTCAATTAGGGTGTCTGTTCCCTAATTCTTAGATTACCAGACTAAATAAGGGGCATATTCGATTTCGATAATTCAACCATAGAATGTAGTTTCACGTACTTGTATCTATTTTGTAAAACAGTTATAAAAGCAGCGCATGTATTCTCAGTCCCAAAAATATATATTGCAAAAGCATTTAAAAAGGGAGCAAATGAAACTCACAAAACTATATTTCGTAGTAAAAATACATATAACGTCATTGAACAAGTGCAAGGTTGGCCTCGGATTCACGAACCTATATCATTTGTATATCTATTAAAACATATAATGGAAATCACATAATTTCATTTATATATATAAAAAAATATTAATAGGTTTGATATATAGTTATTATATGAAATATTAATATGATTATAGTATATGTAATAACTATATTTTTATATACAAAATATTTATCTGTTAAAAATGATAGTTTTGATAATACTGATTCTTTTGATAAAAATAATAATAATAATAATAACTTTAATAATAATGATAATGCTAATAACAAAATGATAGTGATACTAATAATAATAATATTAATAATAATAACAATATATTAATCCTAATCTATCGAACACTCTAACCAATATTTAACATTACTTTGTGACAAGGTTTAGGGGCTGAATCTCCTACATATAGTATTTGTATTAAAAAAATTGTAAACTTAATCATATTTTAGGGTGTAAACTCGTAAAAGGTGAATTTATATATTTAGTATGTAAAACTGTTCATTGTTCACCGAAAGTGAAAGTTACAAATATTTCAACGGTATTGTCTTTTCAAGAACACGTATAGTGTCACTTTCTGAAATCTCATTTAATCAGTTGATTAGTTTTTATCCATGTTCATGTTTAATTATAATTAGTGTTTAATATGATATGTAAGTTAAATTAGAGATTAAAGTTTATACCGCTTGTGGATTCAAGATTTATACACAAGTGTGTGTGGTGTGTGTGTCATCCCGTCAGTCCACAAACATGCACACGAGTGGTCGAACAGAAGCAGTGCCGAATAGCAAACGTAGCAGCATTTAATCATCATTTTTACCATCACGTACATCACCATCGTGCATTAACATCATCATCTTTAACATTTCGTGTATCATCACCTCTTCATCATATCATCATTGTAACAGTATAATCATCATCACCATTTTTGACTTCCTTCGTTCACAGCTTAAAAGAAACAGAAATTGCAGTGTTTGGGTGGTGTTTTTTTGGTGGCGCACAGGAGCGAGATGAAGTTGCAACAGGAACAGCAGCAGGTGGCGGTGAAGGTGGTGGTTTCACGACGTTTGCAGCAGAAAAATGGCTGTAGCAGTCACGAGTAACGACGGGAGCAGCAGTAGTATTCGACGATGTTCTTGAATGGGTTTACGAATGAAACAGAAAGGGAATTAACAGCAGCAGCTACAAATCGAGGAAGGTTGTTTTTGGTTGGTTTGTTGGTGGTCCTTGGTGGTTGTCGTTCGTTCATATAGAAACAGAAATCAAAAACTGGTATAGTTGGATGCGTAGAGAAGACCAAAAGGAGCACGATAATGCAAGCAAATAAGGTTTTATGGGGTTTGGAGATGTCGACCATGGAAGGTGTCGACAAGACGAAAAAGTCGACTGGTAGGAGTTAGTCAAGAATGATACGCAGTGTGTTTATTATTATTATTATTATTATTATTTTTAAGGGATTACATTAGGTTTATCACTAGTATTTAAAAGATTAATTATTGGGCAAAATAAAATAAATAAAAAAAATGAGTCACATGTGGGTATAGAGTTGCCGACAATGGGTTCATGGAAAGAGTTTTTTTTTTTTTTTTTTACTTTTAAAATTTGCTAGACAAATTATCATGGATCCTCTTTTTGTGATTGTGATGTTAGTGATAATTAAATCACATTGTTATAATATAGTTTTGAGAGTATAGAAGGTTAGGTTTAATTAGTCAAGGAAACAGCAACCATGTGACCATATTCGTGGAATGGTTATTATGTATATATATATATATATATATATATATATATATATATATATATATATATATATATATATATATATATATATATATATATATATATATATATTATTTTAATAAATAATATATTTAATCTTTAGAATTAATTAAATATTATATTATATTTACGTGCGTAGTAAAAATGTAATTTTTACTAAAATGACTCTTACGTTGTCACTCGACTCATGTACCACTTTCGGTTTTTCGAGCGCACTTTCGTACGTTTAGAAATTAGCCTTTTACGTTACGCGAAGTGTACCTTTAATAATAATTTGACTTATTTATCAAAAATTTACTTTATGAAAATGTATTTTATAAAATTTGAGCGTCGTGGTCATTTACTTCTATAAATCAATGACTCGTTGTTTACCAAAATATATTATTTTAAATTGGGACGTTTTATGACTAAGTTAAAATATATATATTTTTATTTAGAATCGTAAATTTGTACATATTAAATATATTTGAATTATTTTAACTAATGATATAATATTTTGTCTTTCAAAACCAAATATATTTCAAGATTCGTTTTATATAATTTCACTAGTTTTATATAATAGTAGTTATTTTACCAATAATGTTTTTAATATGAAAACTAAATAGTCGGTTTATCGAGGGACACAAGTTAATCAAAGTAAAGTACACTTTTGAAATTTAAACGGAAATGATTACTAACTTTTGACTACTTCTCGTTAGTGATACATTTGTAAATCACTTTTACCAAATATTCCGGATACCATTAAAAAGGAAAGGTTTTCTAAATAAAAGTGGACCTCTCAACAGAGACTCGTAATCATAATTCAATGTATCTGATAAATCAATCATTTGAAATTATCTTTTAATTCCATCGATAATCATATTGAAACAAATACGTTCATGTAAAGTATTATACGTTTAATACTTTGTTAACGTTCTCAAGTTATAATATATATACATATACATATACATACATATACATATTCATATTCATATTCAATTATATAATGGTTCGTGAATCGTCGGAATTTGGTCGAGTTTAAATGAATGTATAAACATAGTTTAAAATTCTTGAGATTTAACTGAACAAACTTTGCTTATCGTGTCGGAATAATATAAAGATAAAAGTTTAAATTTGGTCGGAAATTTCCGGGTTGTCACAATCACTCTTCCTTTTCAATTGTCTTTCCAAGTAGAAGTGAAAAGACTTTTCTTCTTCAATGATCTCTAAAAGTACATCGCGTTCTTCCGGTTTTAACTCAAACAACATCTTCTCCGTCAACTTGTGATCACCTCTAGGGTGTCAGCTCTTAGCAGCCTATGTGAGTCACCTAACACATGTGGGAACCATCATTTGGCAACTAGCATGAAATATCTCATAAAATTACAAAAATATGAGTAATCATTCATGACTTATTTACATGAAAACAAAATTACATATCCTTTATATCTAATCCATACACCAACGACCAAAAACACCTACAAACACTTTCATTCTTCAATTTTCTTCATCTAATTGATCTCTCTCAAGTTCTATCTTCAAGTTCTAAGTGTTCTTCATAAATTTCAAAAGTTCTAGTTTCATAAAATCAAGTTTGCTAGCTCACTTCCAATCTTGTAAGGTGGTCATCCAACCTCAAGAAATCTTTGTTTCTTACAGTAGGTTATCATTCTAATACAAGGTAATAATCATATTCAAACTTTAGTTCAATTTCTATAACTATAACAATCTTATTTCAAGTGATGATCTTACTTGAACTTGTTTTCGTGTCATGATTCTGCTTCAAGAACTTCGAGCCATCCAAGGATCCGTTGAAGCTAGATCCATTTTTCTATTTTCCAGTAGGTTTATCCAAGGAACTTAAGGTAGTAATGATGTTCATAACATCATTCGATTCATACATATAAAGCTATCTTATTCGAAGGTTTAAACTTGTAATCACTAGAACATAGTTTAGTTAATTCTAAACTTGTTCGCAAACAAAAGTTAATCCTTCTAACTTGACTTTTAAAATAAACTAAACACATGTTCTATATCTATATGATATGCTAACTTAATGATTTAAAACCTGGAAACACGAAAAACACCGTAAAACCGAATTTACGCCGTCGTAGTAACACCGCGGGCTGTTTTGGGTTAGTTAATTAAAAACTATGATAAACTTTGATTTAAAAGTTGTTATTCTGAGAAAATGATTTTTATTATGAACATGAAACTATATCCAAAAATTATGGTTAAACTCAAAGTGAAAGTATGTTTTCTAAAATGGGCATCTAGACGTCGTTCTTTCGACTGAAATGATTACCTTTACAAAAATGACTTGTAACTTATTTTTTCGACTATAAACCTATACTTTTTCTGTTTAGATTCATAAAATAGGGTTCAATATGAAACCATAGCAATTTGATTCACTCAAAACGGATTTAAAATGAAGAAGTTATGGGTAAAACAAGATTGGATAATTTTTCTCATTTTAACTACGTGAAAATTGGTAACAAATCTATTCCAACCATAACTTAATCAACTTGTATTGTATATTATGTAATCTTGAGATACCATAGACACGTATACAATGTTTCGACCTATCATGTCAACACATCTATATATATTTCGGAACAACCATAGACACTCTATATGTGAATGTTGGAGTTAGCTATACAGGGTTGAGGTTGATTCCAAAATATATATAGTTTGAGTTGTGATCAATACTGAGATACGTATACACTGGGTCGTGGATTGATTCAAGATAATATTTATCGATTTATTTCTGTACATCTAACTGTGGACAACTAGTTGTAGGTTACTAACGAGGACAACTGACTTAATAAACTTAAAACATCAAAATATATTAAAAGTGTTGTAAATATATTTTGAACATACTTTGATATATATGTATATATTGTTATAGGTTCGTGAATCAACCAGTGTCCAAGTCTTACTTCCCGACGAAGTAAAAATCTGTGAAAGTGAGTTATAGTCCCACTTTTAAAATCTAATATTTTTGGGATGAGAATACATGCAGGTTTTATAAATGATTTACAAAATAGACACAAGTACGTGAAACTACATTCTATGGTTGAATTATCGAAATCGAATATGCCCCTTTTTATTAAGTCTGGTAATCTAAGAATTAGGGAACAGATACCCTAATTGACGCGAATCCTAAAGATAGATCTATTGGGCCTAACAAACCCCATCCAAAGTACCGGATGCTTTAGTACTTCGAAATTTATATCATATCCGAAGGGTGTCCCAGAATGATGGAGATATTCTTATATATGCATCTTGTTAATGTCGGTTACCAGGTGTTCACCATATGAATGATTTTTATCTCTATGTATGGGATGTGTATTGAAATATGAAATCTTGTGGTCTATTATTATGATTTGATATATATAGGTTAAACCTATAACTCACCAACATTTTTGTTGACGTTTTAAGAATGTTTATTCTCAGGTGATTATTAAGAGCTTCCGCTGTCACATACTTAAATAAGGACGAGATTTGGAGTCCATGCTTGTATGATATTGTGTAAAAACTGCATTCAAGAAACTTATTTTGTTGTAACATATTTGTATTGTAAACCATTATGTAATGGTCGTGTGTAAACAGGATATTTTAGATTATCATTATTTGATAATCTACGTAAAGCTTTTTAAACCTTTATTGATGAAATAAAGGTTATGGTTTGTTTTAAAATGAATGCAGTCTTTGAAAAACGTCTCATATAGAGGTCAAAACCTCGCAACAAAATCAATTAATATGGAACGTTTTTAATCAATAAGAACGGGACATTTCACTTGACATGTCCCATTCGGGTTACGAATGTTTAGTACTTCGATTGATATATACTTATTGCGACGGCCGGTATATAGCATGCAGATTGCGAAATGCCTGTATGCGGGGGATATTCTATATGCATCTTGTTAGTTCGGTTACCAAGTGTTCACCATATGAATGATTTTATCTTTATACAGATTGCGAAATGCCTGTATAATGATTATGGAATTGAAAATGAAAATGAAAATCTTGTGGTCTATTGAATTGTTGGAAATGAATATTTATGATAAACTAATGAACTCACGAACCTTTTGGTTGACACTTTTAAGCATGTTTATTCTCAGGTATGAAAGAAATCTTCCGCTGTGCATTTGCTCAATTTAAAGATATTACTTGAAGTTATTCATGGCATATTTCAAAATACGTTGCATTCGAGTCGTTGAGTTCAAAAAGATTGTTATAAAGTAAATGATAGTTTAAGTCATTTATAGTTTGGATATATTGTGAAATGGTATGCATATTTGTCAACTATCGTTGAAATGAAAGTTGTCTTTTAAAAACGAATGCAATGTTTGTAAAACGTATCATATCAAGGTCTGTACCTCGCAACAAAACCAAATGATGATGTGTTCGTCCAGATGGATTAGGATGTGCTGTTTTATGTATATAACTCATTAAATGTTTCCAATATGTTAAACAATCAAACTTGTTAAGACTTGATTAATTGAAACGGATTTTATGTAAACGATCGACCACCCAGTTTGTCCGACGATTCACGAACGTTAAAACTTTTAAAAATGACATGATATATATATATATATATATATATATATATATATATATATATATATATATATATATATATATATATATATATAACATGATATAATGATAAGTAAGTATCTCATTAAGTATATTAACAATGAGTTATATACATAAAATGAGACTACTAAATTAAGGAATTCGAAACGATATATATATATATATATATATATATATATATATATATATATATATATATATATATATATATATCGACGTAATAACGTCTTAATTAAAATAAATACATATGTATCGTATTAAGATATATTAATACACTATGTTTAACATGATAAAATGATAATTAAGTATATCATTAAGTGTATTAACAATGAACTATATACATAAAACGAGACTACTAACTTAAGGGTTTCGAAACAATATATACATGTAACGATTAACGATGAAATAACGACTTAATTAAAATGTATATATATGTATTGTATTAAGATGTATTAATACACATTTAAAAGACTTAAAGACATATATCAAAATACTTATACTTAAAAAAGATAGTTATAATTATATTCCCATTCGTTTTCATCAAAAATTTTACTCGTATTCATACGGTATTTTCACCCGTATAATACCCAGCTTCTAGATGTATATACTATTGGTATATACACTCAAATGATCAGCTCTTAGCAGCCCTTAATGAGGCAACAAACATGTGGAACCAACCATTAGACAACTAGCATGACTTATGAGCAAGAAAACAAAACAAGAACTCCTTTTAACCCCACTCACCACTCACCATTCACTTCATTTCATTTCCATTTTCTTTATAATTCTCTCTCAAAACACACACACACCCTCAAGAACGAAATTTACAGTAAACTAATCATCATCTTCATCAAAAACTACTTCAAGAATCAAGCTATAATTATCATAGGAAGAACACTTCATGAACACTTCGAAAATCCTTTCAAGTTTGCTAGATTACTTTCAATCTTGCAAATCCATTTCAAGTGATCATCCAACATCAAGAAATCTTTATTTATATCAGTAGGTGTTAATTTTAAATCAAGGTAATAATTGTATTTAAGCTTTGATTAATTTCTATAAACATAACTATCTTTAATCAAGTAGTAATCTTACTTGAACTTGTTTTCGTACCATGATTCTACTTCAAGAACTTCCAAGCCATCAAAGATCCTTTGAAGCTCAAGATTAATTCTCATCATTTCCAGTAGGTTTACCTACTATACTTGAGGTAGTAATGATGTTCATAACATCGTTCGATTCATACTGATATAACTATCTTATTCGAAGAATATAACTTGTAATCACTAGAACATAGTTTAGTTAATTCTTAACTTGTTCGCAAACAAAGTTAATCATTCTAACTTGACATTAAAAACAACTTCACACATGTACTATATATATATATATATATATATATATATATATATATATATATATATATATATATATATATATATATATATATATATATATATATATATATATATATATATATATATATATATATATATATATGATATGCCAACATAAGGATTTAAAACTTGAAAACACGAAGAACACCGTAAAACTGGACATACGCCGTCGTAGTAAAACCGGGGGCTGTTTTGGGTTGGATAATTAAAAACTATCTTAAACTTTGAATTTAAAGTTTGTTCTCTTGGAAAATTATATTTCATATGAACATGATAATATATCTAAAAATGGTGGTTAAAATCAAAGTAGAAGCATGTTTGTTTTTTTCAAAATTGTCATCAAGGTGTCGTTCTTTCGACATATATGACTACTCTTTATAAATAGACTTGTAACTTGTAAATCTGACTATAAACCACTACTTTTTTAGTTTAGTTTTAGAAAATAGAGTTCATTATAAAACCATAGCAATTTGATTCACTCAAAACCTATTTGTGACGAAGAAGATATGGGCAAAACAATATTGGTTAAAAATGGCTAAAATGACTACGGGATTGTTTCTACAAAATCTATGCTAAGCATATCCTAGCTAACTTTTCCTGTATTATACATGTATTTAAACATGTCATGACTATTTCCTTGTAATATACTAGTCTTTGTTAAGTCCGAGACAGTATAATATAATCTTGATTAATTAAGACAATAGTTATACAATACGTCAGATAAATCGAAAGACACCATGTACACAATACGTCTAGATTAATTCTAAGACAATAGTTGTACCTTGGGTCATGATTGAGTCTTGTACAATACGTATACAATACGTCTTGATTATTCCAGGGTGATATATTGGACTATATATATGGACTACTAACATTGGACTGCTAACATTGGACTACTAACGTTGGACTGCCAACTTGACAACTTAAATCATCAACACGTAAATGAAAATATTATATGAATGTAATTGAATTACATATTGATTGATATATATATATATATATATATATATATATATATATATATATATATATATATATATATATATATATATATATATATATATATATATATATAAATTTGGTTCATGAATCGATTCGAGACCACGTCTGATTTTCAACGATTTAAAAATCTGTGCAAGTGAGTTATAGTCCCATTTTACTATCTAATATTTTTGGGATGAGAATACATGCAGCTTTATAAATGTTTTACAAAATAGACACAAGTACTTAAAACTATATTCTATGGTTGAATTATTATACCGAATATCGCCCCTTTTTAGCTTGGTAGCCTAAGAATTAGGGAAATGGCCCCTAATTGACGCGAATCCTAAAGATAGATCTATTGGGCCTAACAAACCCATCCGGGTTACGGATGCTTTGGTACTTCGATTTTATATCATACAGATGGGAGTTCATGTTATGATGGGGGATATTCTATATGCATTTTGTTAATGTCGGTTACCAGGTGTTCACCATATGAATGATTTTTATGCAGATTGCGAAATGCCTATATGTTGTTTATGAAAATGAAATCTTGTGGTCTATTATTACGATTTATGATATAGGTTAAACCTATAACTCACCAACATTTTTGTTGACATTTTAAGCATGTTTATTCTCAGGTAATTATTGAAAGACTTCCGCTGTTGCATGCTATTTAAAGACAAGATTTGGAGTCAGCATGCTTGTATGATAATGTTTAAAAACTGCATTCGGAAATACTTTGTTGTAACATATTATTGTTATTCATTGTGTATTGGTCGTGTGTAAACGTAATATTTTAGATTATCATTGATTGATAATCAACGATGTGTCCTTTAAACCTTTATCGAATAAATAAAGGTTATGGTTTGTTTTAAAAACGAATGCAGGCCTTGAAAAACGCCTTATATAGAGGTCAAAACCTCACAATGACACCAATTAATATGAAACGTTTATAATCGATATGAACGGGGCATTTCAGGAGGGACGTACCCTTTTCTCCTCCGTAGGTTGCCTCGCGAATTTTAATAACCATACACATATATCGTGTACAAAATATTATGCAGGAACACTCATCTGCTAAAATCATTCACTCTATAATATTGCCTAGTAACCGACCTTAACATATAAAGCGCATATAGAATATCCCCAAAATAAACAAAACTTTTCGTCTGTAATATACAAGTATCATCTGTATAATATAAACCTCGAAGTACTAAAGCATTCCATTTTCCAGAATAGGGGGTGTTAGTGCCCGTAGATCTACCATTAGGATTCACGCCAATTAGGGTGTCGTTCCCTAATTCTTAGGTTACCAAGCTATAATAAGCAGGGGTGATATTCGCTAACAATTTCATTCGAGGAATGTTTTACTTGTGTCTATCGCGTCAAACATTTATAAAAGTATTTCATGTATTCTCAGCCCAAAATATATATTGTAAAAGCATTTAGTAAAAAGGGAGCAAATGAAACTCACGATACGATATTTTGTAGTAAAAATATGCATACGACGGAACGGAACAATGCAGGGTTGGCCTTGGATTCACGAACTTATATCAGTTATATATATTAAAACACATAATAACAATTAACCAGTTTACATATTAATATTATTAATATACTTCTTATATTAATAATTTATATGTTATATAAATAAATTAATTATATCTATTTTATATATTTTAAATAATTAATATTTATATATATCAGATTCTAGTTAAAGTATTTTAATTAGGATATAATATATGTTATTTATTTTATTATAAATATTATATATAAATGCTTAAAAATATTATGTAATGTATTAAAATTAATATTTATATATATGATTCAATTTAAAATATATTTATATATTATTTTATTTGTAACTTAATTATAATAATATTTTATTAAAACAAAATAGTATCTAATATTAATATAGATGTAAAAATATATTTTCATATACATGTCTTTTGTTTGTAAAAATAATAATTATGATAATACTAAATTAATGTTAATAATGATAATAATAATTATAATAATAATAACAGTAATGATAACTTTTAATAATAATGATAATTTTAATAATAATACTAACTTTAATAATAAATAATACTTTTAATAATAATGTTACTTTAATAAAAATGATAATTTTAATAATAATGATAAATTTAATAATAATGATAATTTTAATAATAATGTTAATTTCAATAATAATGATATTTTTAATAATAATAATTCTTATATTAATATTAATAATAATAATAATAGTAATACTCATAAAAATAATAATTATTATAATAATAAGATTTATACCATAAATTGCTATCATCATCATCATGTAAATATAATTCGATAATCATCAACCTTCTAAACACGACATCATATATTCAAAATTCTTCATCTTTATCCCGAATCCATCATTAAAATCATAACCGTATTATCATCTTGATTATCCTAACGTCACCTATTAATACTATCATCATAACTCATCCTTCTTCGCCTTTCATCATTATCATGATCACATCAGGACATCATTATCATAAAATCATTTCATCATCATCAATTCATCATTCATCCATCGTGAGCTTCATCATCATTATCATTCCATTAACATGACACATACATCACCACATTCATATCAATATCCTTGTTTACATCACAAAACCACTATAAAAATCTGGCCCATTTATATTTCGGCCCAACAAAGAAAAATTATGGCCCAATAATAGTAATCAAGTTCACGGCCTACTAAATATCATAAACAACAATTCGGCCCAACAACAAAAAAAACCCATAACTTGAATTGTGTGATTTCGAATCAAGCTAAAAAAACATGTGGGGTTCGTCTGGAAAACAGGAACAACAACATATCATCATCTAATCACACATCATCATAACCATCCATCATCATTCTGCTTTATTAATATCATCTTCATCATACTAATATTATAACCACTATAATCGTGAACATCATCACAGTTGCCATCTTCTTTCTAATTCATCTTTATCAGGTGGTATCACTATCAAAACTATCATCATCATTATTGTTAAAACAGAATAACAAATAATATCAACATCTCTTTCGTTCATAATCTTCTTCTTCTTCTTCGTTTATCATATATCATCATCATTAATTCATTACGATTATTGTTATTGTAACAGAAAAAAATATTAAAACAGAAGCAGAGATCGTACAGCAGCTGTGACGACCCGGAAATTTCTGACCAAATTTAAACTTAATATTTAAATAAATTAATGTTTTTGACACGATAAGCAAAGTCTGTTAAGTTGAAATTCAAAAATTTGGAACTGTGTTCATGTAACCTTCGACTTTTCCGGACGATTCACGAACCACTATTTGTAAATAAGATATGTATATAAATATATGTATATATTTGAGATTTATATTTACATATATATAAATGTTTCTAACATGTTAAGAAATCAAACTTGTTAAGACTTGATTAATTGAAATAGATTTTATGTAAACGTTTGACCACCCAGTTTGTCCGACGATTCACGAACGTTAAAACTTGTAAAAATGACATGATGATATATATATGAACATATGTATATATTTAACATGATACAATGATAAGTAAGTATCTCATTAAGTATATTAACAATGAGTTATATACATAAAATGAGACTATTAAATTAAGGAATTCGAAACAAGATATATATGTAACGGTTATCGACGTAATAACGTCTTAATTAACATAAATACATATGTATTGTATTAAGATATATTAATACATTATGTTTAACATGATAAAATGATAATTAAGTATATCATTAAGTGTATTAATGAAACGACCCGTCCATATTACTATAAACGTAGTAGGTTATTCATTGGTCCCATAGCGAGGTATTTGACCTCTATATGATACGTTTTAAGAAAATATTGCCTTCTTTTCATAAAAAGCACACCATTATTATACATAATGCATGTTTTAAACAAGTGGGTGATTATTTAAGGAATTATCCCCATATTACATAAATACTACACACGTGACATAAAAGTCGAATATATTACATGACATAGGTTTTATTGAATTCAACACTTCATTTAAACAAAAGCATGAGACTCCATGCACAGCTTGCTCAGATAATGCAACAGCGGAAGACTTTCTTAAGGACCTGAGAATAAACATGCTTAAACAGTCAACACAAAGGTTGGTGAGATATATAGGTTTAAAGCTATCATCGATATAAATATAGACCACAAGATTTCATAGTTATTTCAATAAAGATATTCTATAAGTTGTTGAGCGCTTCGGTAACCATACTTAACAAATAATGTGGCATATTCCCTTTATTATGAAATCTCCCTACACTGTACCAAGTGTAGTAAAAATAAAGTACTATGCAACCGTTTACGATATTAGAGCTACTAGCCCGGTTGGGGTTGTCAAACCCGATAGATCTATCAATAGGATTCGCGCTTACATGTTCTTACAACATGTAAATATTAGTTACCAAGCTATTAGAGAAGGTATGCAAGGTGGTACAACTCAACGTAGAATATATTTTAAGTACTTGTGTCCATAGCGTAAAACATAAAATGCATGTATTCTCATCCCAAAATATTTTTAGAGTTGAAAAATGGGACTATATACTCACGGTAGTAAAAGTATATTAATAATAAGTTTTCAACTTATTAAAAATATGGCCGTCGTCCTTGGATTCACGAACCTATAACAATAATAATGATTCAGATAATAATACGACATATGAATAAAATAAAGCAAGTTCATAGAATACTTATATATTAATTTTTAACATTTTCATGTTAGTAGTCCTTTGTTAGTAGTCTAAATATAGTCCAATAGTCCAATAGTTCAATAGTCCAATAGTCCAACAGTCCAATAATCGGTATGCATATATAATCTTAGAATTACCCCACGGCGTATTGTATATGTATTGTTATAGACTCAATCAAGACCCATGGTACGCGTATTAATTAACCCAGACGTATTGTGTACATGGTGTCTTTCGATTTATCCGAACGTATTGTATACGTATTGTCATGGAACGTACCAAGATTATTATATCTATACAATCTCGGAATTAACCAAGATTATAATATTTTATTATACTAATTATAACATATCCAAATATATATAATATATAGGAAAAGTTAGCAAGGATATGGTTAATATAGTTTTTATAAGATGAATTTCGTCCATACAATGTTAATTTTAGCAGATTTTGTTTTGCTCGCCAAATATTCATTACAACTCCATTTAAAGTGATCCAAATTGCTATGGATTCATTAAGAAGTTAATTTTTCAAAACCAATTCGAAAAGTTCAGCCCAATTAGTAATTTTTAGAGTTTTCCCCTCTTTTTGTGCCGGTGGTCAG
The DNA here is from genome assembly GCF_046630445.1 of Rutidosis leptorrhynchoides. NCBI lineage: Eukaryota > Viridiplantae > Streptophyta > Magnoliopsida > Asterales > Asteraceae > Rutidosis > Rutidosis leptorrhynchoides. Next base: position 420,213,726 of record NC_092335.1, on the reverse strand, counting down.
ATTTGGAAGAATCCCGGCATCCACCCGATATATGATTTTTGATAAAATACTTCCACTTTGTCTAAAATCATGAAAAAATTACTGGAAGTCTTAATTACATATATTAACATATTTACAAAGTCTTAGCCTCGAAATCAAAGTCTAAGATAGGTTTTTAATTCCCAACCCAAAACAGCCCGCTTTTTACCGAATGGAGATTAAACGATATATGTTAAGTTTCAAGGTGTTCTTCATATGTACAAGTTATAAGTTCTTATATTAACTTAATATAACATCATAATACATATAAATAAGTGTTATTAGAGTTAAGCTAGAAAGATTAGATTTGTTTTTCAAACAAGTTTAGAATCAACTAAACTATGTTCTAGTTTATAAACTTTTATATAGATAGCTATAAACATATGTATTGAACAAGAGTTGAAGTAGCATTTTTACCTCAAGTTTAGAATGTAAAGTTGCTGGAAAGAAGTAGTAGAACAAAAAAATGAGAGAGTTCTTGCAAGTGTGTGTGAAAATTTTAAGTAAAATTTGGAAAATGAATGTGTAAAAATGAGTTGGAAATGGTGCTTATTTATAGGCTCATAAATTTGGTTTTTAGGGAAAAATATCTAAGATAAGTTCAAAACTATTAGGTCATGCATGACATAATACATCAATAATTGTAGATTACTATTCGTATATAACAATAGTAAATACTTCTAGAAGCTGCGTATAATACGCGTATAAATATGTAATTGTAGATTTCTATTGGTATATACCAATAGTAAATACTTCTAGAAGCTGCATATAATACACGTATAAATACCGTATAAATACTGTATAAATACCGTATAAATAATGTATAAATAGCGTATAAATACAAGTAGAATTCTTGAGAAAAATGAACGAAAATACGAATATAGCTATCCCTTATCTGTATTTGTATATTATTAAGTGTATTCAGTACTTTTAAAGATGTATTTATACTCATAATACATTGTATGTAAATACATTTTAACATAAGTTAATTATGTCGTTTAAAAAGTAACATATATATTGTCCGAAATCTCTTTAAATTAATAGTATGAAAATGTATATATAATACCTTGTTAATATACTTAATGAGATATTTAATTATCATATTTTCAAGTTAAATAAATATATATATATATATATATATATATATATATATATATATATATATATATATATATATATGTATATATATATATATATGTATATATATATATATATGTATATATATATATATATGTATATATATAATTAATACAAATTATGACGTTCGTGAATCGTAGGAATAAAATGGTAGTCAAATGCTTATATAAAACTCTTTCCGGAGGTTCAAGACTTATTAAAATTCATTGCTTATCAAGTCGGAATTATTAAATCATGTAGATAGTATAATCAAGTAGTCGGAAAAATCCGGGTCGTCACAATTAACAATGAACTATATACATAAAACGAGACTACTAACTTAAGGGTTTCGAAACAATATATATATGTAACGATTAACGATGAAATAATGACTTAATTAAAATGTATATGTATGTAATGTATTAAGAAGTATTAATACACATTTGAAAGACTTAAAGACATATATCAAAATACTTATACTTAACAAAGATGGTTATAATCGTATTCTCGTTCGTTTTCATCAAGAATTCTACTCGTATTCGTTCGGTATTTGTACTCGTATTATACCCAGCTTCTAGATGTACATACTATTGGTATATACACTTCAATGATCAGCTCTTAGCAGCCCTTAATGAGTCATAAAACATGTGGGAACCATCATTTAACAACTAGCATGAATTATGAGCAAGAAAACAAACAAGAACTCCTTTAACCCCACTCACTACTCACCACTCACCATTCACTTCATTTCATTTCTAATTTTCTTTCTAAATCTCTCTCAAAACACACACACACACAGCCTCAAGAATGGAATTTCCAGTAAACTAATCATCATCTTCATCAAAAACTACTTCAAGAATCAAGCTATAATTATCATAGGAAGAACACTTCAAGAACACTTCGAAAATCCTTTCAAGTTTGCAAGATTACTTTCAATCTTTCTAGTCCATTCCAAGTAATCATATAAGATCAAGAAACTCTTGTTATTTACAGTACATTATCATTCTAAATCAAGGTAATATTCATATTCAAGCTTTGATCCAATTTCTATAAATATAACTATCTTTAATCAAGTAGTAATCTTACTTGAACTTGTTTTCATTCCATGATTCTACTTCAAGAACTTCCAAGCCATCAAAGATCCTTTGAAGCTCAAGATTAATTCTTGTCATTTAGAGTAGGTTTACCTACTAAACTTGAGGTAGTAACGATGTTCATAGCCTTGCTCGATTCTTATATATATAACTATCTTATTCGAAGAATATAACTTGTAATCACTAGAACATAGTTTAGTTAATTCTAAACTTGTTCGCAAATAAACTTAATCCTTCTAACTTGACTTTTAAAAACAACTAAACACATGTGTTATATCTATATAATATGTTAACTTAAGGATTTAAAACTATAAAACATGAAGAACACCGTAAAACTGGACATACGCCGTCGTAGTAAAACCAGGGGCTGTTTTGGGTTGGATAAGTAAAAAAAAAAACTATCTTAAACTTTGACTTTAAAGTTGGTTTTCTAAGAAAATGTTATTTCATATGAACATAATAATATTTCTAAAAATGATGGTTAAACTCAAAGTCGAAACATGTTTTTTTTTTCAAAATGGTCATCAAGGTGTCGTTCTTTCGACAGATATATGACTACTCTTTATAAATAGACTTGTAACCTATAACTCCGACTATAAACCACCACTTTTTTAATTTATTTCTATAAATTAGAGTTCATTATAAAACCATAGCAATTTGATTCACTCAAAACCGATTTATAACGACGAAGTTATGGGCAAAACAATATTGGTTAAAAATGGCTAAAATGACTATGGGATTGTTTTTATAAAATCTATACTAACCATATCCTAGCTAACTTGTTCTGTATTATACATGTATTTATACATGTTTTGACTATTTTCCTTGTACTATACTAGTCTTGGTTAATCCTGAGACAATATACAATACGTCAGATAAATCGTAAGACACATGTACACAATACGTCGAGATTACTTCAAAGACAATAGTTGTACAATGGGTCGTGATTGAGTCTTAGACAATACATATACAATACGTCAGATAAATCGTAAGACACATGTACACAATACGTCAAGATTACTTCAAAGACAATATTTGTACAATAGGTCGTGATTGAGTCTTAGACAATACATATACAATACGTCAGATAAATTGTAAGACACATGTACACAATACGTCGAGATTACTTCAAAGACAATAGTTGTACAATGGGTCGTGATTGAGTCTTAGACAATACATTTTGATTAAATTCCAGGGTGATATATATTGATATATTGGACTATATATATGGACTACTAACATTGGACTGCTAACATTGGACTACTAACGTTGGACTGCTAACTTGACAACTTAAATCATCAACACGCAAATAAAAAAATATGATGTGAATATATTTCTATCATACTTTGATATATATGTATATAATTGTTATAGGTTCGTGAATCGATCTGTGGCTAAGTCTGATTTTCGATGAATTAAAAATTTGTGAAAGTGAGTTTCATTACTCCCTTTTTATATATATATATTTTTTGGGCTGAGAATACATGCACTGTTCTCTTAAAATATTTTACGAAATGGACACAAGTACTTAAACTATATTCTATGGTTGGATTACGAATACCGAATATCGCCCTTTTTTAGCTTGGTAGCCTTAGAATTAGGAAAATGGCCCCTAATTGACGCGAATCCTAAAGATAGATCTATGGACCTTGACACGTCCCATTCGGGTTACGAATGCTTTAGTACTTCGATTGATATATAATGATTGCAACGGTCGGTATATAGCATGCAGATTGCGAAATGCCTGTATGCGGGGGATATTCTATATGCATCCTGTTAGTTCGATTACCAAGTGTTCACCATATGAATGATTTTATCTTTATGCAGATTGCGAAATGCCTGTATAATGATTATGGAAATGAAAATGAAAACAAAAATCTTGTGGTCTATTAAATTGTTAGAAATAAATATTTATGATAAACTAATGAACTCACCTACCTTTTGGTTGACACTTTTAAGCATGTTTATTCTCAGGTATGAAAGAAATATTTAAAGATATTACTTGGAGTCATTCATGAGATATTTCAAAAGACGTTGCATTCGAGTCGTTGAGTTCAACAAGATTTGTAGTAAACTTGTAGAGGTTATCAATGGTGACGAATTTTGGCCCGAGAGGTTGATCAGTAAAAGAGAGAGAGAGAATGAATAGGATGGATAAGGCATGGAGTTGACAGTAGCATGCTCCGATAATTCGCTTTGAATTAGAGATAACGACACTGAAAATATTTGGGCTGTGTGCCGGTGTCACTAACATGGCGGAGGACGTACATGGTTGATCATTGGTGTTTGATTGTTTGAAGAAGAAAGTGAAGGTTGTGGGGGTTAAAGGTTAAATGAGTGTGGTGATCTAATGGTTTTGTTAGTCAACTAGAATAGAAGTAGATAATGGAAATTGGATATCGAGCAAGTGTATGTATATATATAATATATATGGGTTGATGGATAAACACATATAATAAAAAGAAACAGAAAAGTTTAGATAGTGGTTGTGGTGATGGATTATTGAAGGAACAAAGACACAGATAGATATTTGATATGTGTATGCTCATATATGAATATATAAATAATATAATGTTAGTGGATGATATAAATATAATAAACAAATTAAACGTGTTATTATGATTAGCCGCCCATCAATGTCATTATTCTATCTTGTATGCATAATCGATATGTATGTATATATAATGCAGAGATTGAGATGGTGAGAGAAGAAACAAGGAGAAATAGTAATCCATTTTAATAATAATGCAAAGTAATGTACCTTCTTTCAATTCACGGACATAAATCAACAAATTAAAGTAATAATATAATATTAATAATAATTAATTAATTAATAATAATAATTAATATAATAATAATCAAAGAAATATAAACGTGTAAATTTTTAGCTGTCGTCTACTATTGGTTTAATACTTCATTCACGGACCGAAATTCGTGCTCCGTTGATAATCAGTGGCGGATAAAAGTCTTCTGAAAAATCCCAAACTTTTACATTAAATATAAATATTTATTCTAATCATTATTTTATAAAAACGGTCATTAATTATTTAAAATTATTAAATAAAAATGAACTCAATTATTAGCGCTCAATCCCAGGTAAAAGATAAAAAGTTTGAAAATTTAACAAATAGCTTCTAAATACATTTTTAATAAGCCTATAATTTATATAACTCATTTTCGGATCACCGTTTATTTTTAAAATCATATAAGTTTCTTTTTAACTCGTTTAATATCGATCGAATGATAAATGAGTGTCATCGTCGTTTATTAAATAAATTCAAAATCACATATATATATTTAATGTACTTTAATTATATATATTGATATAATAATTATTATAATATCATATTTTATTTTATTTTACATAATAAATTCTAATAATTAAATCATATAATATTTTAAATTATTATTATATATTAATATATTTAAATATATATGTATATATTTACAAATAGTGGTTCGTGAATCGTCGAGAGCAGTCGAAGTTTAATGAATGTAATAAAACATTTCAAAATTTTTGAGACTCAGGATAACTGACTTAGCTTATCGTGTCAGAATTATGAAATCATTTAAAGATTTTGATTTAAAATAAGTCAAAATTTTCCGGGTCGTTACAGTACCTACCCGTTAAAGAAATTTCGTCCCGAAATTTGAGTGATGACAGTTGGAATTGAAAACAAGAATGTTTTAGTTCCAGATATGAACTCAGATTCTTAATAGAAAGAATTTTAGTCGTCTAAGAATGTTTCATCGAATACAATGATAAGATGAAAGATTTCTTCGAGGTTGATACGCATATAGTTTTATGAATGCCCTTATCGGGTTGAGTTCGGTTTCATGATGAATTCGAATCAAGTAGCATGGTTCGTGGTGAATATGAGTTAAGTAACACGGTTCGTGGTGATAGTAATGTTGATCAAGCATTATCATCATCACAATCTATTAGAACTTCCGCATGACTTACCATAATATAACCACGTTGATCAGGCGTCATTATATTACATTAACTTATGCTTTCATTCCAATATTACTCCAGAATATCAAAGGATTTAAATCTTCTAGGGTTTCACTGGAATTTAGAATCTAAGCAGTTTTCGATACGATGTACTAAACATAAAACGAAGGCGAAGATAATTACGAACGAAAACGATATAAGGATATCTTCAGAAATGTTGAGGGTAATTACCATGAATGAAAATATAATGATATCATAGAAATATTGAAGATATTTATAATGAGAAAGGAAGATTTCGATCTTTTTTCAAGCTATTCTAACGTCCCATTCTTTTATTATCAAACTTCTGCCTTCTAAGACCTTCAGCCATTTTTACTGCTTTATCAGTATTCTCAAAGCAAACGAATTTCAAAGCACTAGCTCGCAGTTCAAAGTATTTTAAAATTTAATACAATTATATTCATATAATATTTTCAATTATGTGTGGTGATTTAAGTTGTCCAGTTAGTAGTCCAATGTTAGTAGTCCAATAGTCCAACAGTCCAATAGTCCAATAGTCCAATAGTTCAACAGTCCAATAGTCCAATAGTCCAATAGTCCAATAGTCCAATAGTCCAACAGTCCAATAGTTCAATATATAATTTTAGAATTAATCAAGACGTATTGTATACGTATTGTGCAAGACTCAATCACAACCCATTGTACGCGTATTGTCTTACAATTAACCCAGACGTATTGTGTACATGTGACTTACGATTTATCCGACGTATTGCATAACTATTGTCTTAACTAATCAAGATTATATTATATTGTCTCAGGTTTAACCAAGACTAGTATATTACAAGGAAATAGTCATAACGGATATAGGAACAGTTAGCTAGGATATTGTTAGCATAGCTTCTTAACAAAATTTTACGTAGCTAATTAGTTTGTTTCTAACCAATTTTAATTTGTCCATAATTTCTTCATTACAAATTGGTTTTAGTGGTTACCAGTTATATACTCCGAATAACATAGCTAGTGTAGAACTGTCGTGAACTTCAAATGGCACGAACAATATTTTCTGGTTTGCGTGAGCAGGTGTATCTTCTAAAAAGTTTTGGGTACTTCGAAATGGAAGTGTAAAAATCATGAAGTACTAGGATAGTAACCTTGAAATATTTATAGCATGACGAAGGTAGAGATTATAGATAACGATTGTTAAATCATTGATGAAAGATGTATAGGATAGCATATGAGAATTTTATATGATAAAAGCCTTTTAAAGGTTCTTTTATCTTTCTCGGTTATTACCTACCCGTTAAAGATTCACACGTCATAGCTAATATGAAAAGAATTTTATTATGATTTTGAATTACCACTTACTTCTATGTATTCGTTCTTCTGGACGGAATATTCTGGCAAAGAGTGTGAAAACGGCATTGCGAATAGGTTCTCCGGTAAATGCATCAAGTTCTCAGATGTCGGAAGATAAATTTGGTTCGCGGTAGGGTTCTCTCTTTATTTCTCCAGCGAGTAAGTATGTCTCGAATCCATCCACATTTCCTCCAGAAAGAAATATAGTCAAGCAGTTGAGGTACTTTTGTTATACTGCCTTCAGAGTTTTAAGAATCGCCTTCGGAACTATAGAAACTCAAACTTTGTGCAGGATCCATCTTACACGATCAGCTAAAGGATTTTTGATATGAAATGATTTTCGGATATCGGATGATATTCTAATTACATAGAATACTTATTTATTGTACAAAAGTTGCTGTAGATTACGGAGGGAATTACAGAAAGCACCAAATAAGATCCATGGTAATAGATACGATAGGATATGATTCGTCTATACACCGTGTATGCAATAAATGAAAAGACACGTGTTAAGACTTAAGATTGATGAACATGAAATTTTTCCAACAAGGAATGATAAGCAAAACCTTTGACAAGCAGACATGTCCGAACTCCAGACTCACTAATGTATCCTATCAACTATCAGTTAGACACACTAATGCAAGACCTGGTTCGCTAGGACCAATGCTCTGATACCAACTGTAGCAACCCGTCTAAATTCACCTGGACGAATACAATAACATCTGGTCCCATTGCGAGGTACTGACCTCTATATGATACGTTTTATAAACATTGCATTCTTCTTAAAAGACAAACTCATTTCCAAATATAACCTTTTAATACAAATGATATATGTTTCCCATAATATGAATGACTAATCTATCATAACAGTCTTTTTGAACTCAAACGACTTGAATGCAACGTCTTTTGAAATATGCATTAACGACTCCATGTAACATCTTTAAAATGAGCAAATGTACAGTGGAAGATTTCTTTAATACCTGAGAATAAACATGTTTAAAAGTGTCAACTAAAAGGTTGGTGAGTTCATAGGTTTATCATAAACAATAAAATTCAGTAATTTTGATAGACCACAAGGTTTAAATGCATGACACAAATGGGTCCGTATCCTATACCCACCTGTAAGTTACCTTGCGATTTTTAAAATACAGTACACCTATCTCGTGTACGAAACCATTTTTCATAAATGCTTAGCAGAGGAGGGACGTACCCTTTTCTCCTCCGTAGGTTGCCTCACGAATTTTAATAACCATATACATATATCGTGTACAAAATAATATGCAGGAACACTTATCTGCAAAAATCATTCACTCTATAACATTGCCTGGTAACAGACCTTAACATATAAAGCGCATATAGAATATCCCCAAAATAAACAGAACTATCCGTCTGTAATATACAAGTATCATCTGTATAATATAAACCTCGAAGTACTAAAGCATTCCATTTTCCAGAATTGGGGGTGTTAGTGCCCATAGATCTACCTTTAGGATTCGTGTCAATTAGGGTGTCGTTCCCTAATTCTTAGGTTACCAAGCTATAATAAGCAGGGGTGATATTCGGTATAACAATTTCATTCGAGGAATGTTTTACTTGTGTCTATCGCGTCAAACATTTATAAAAGTATTTCATGTATTCTCAGCCCAAAATATATATTGTAAAAGCATTTAGTAAAAAGGGAGCAAATGAAACTCACGATACGATATTTTGTAGTAAAAATATGCATACGACGGAACGGAACAATGCAGGGTTGGCCTCGAATTCACGAACCTATATCAGTTATATATATTAAAACATGTTTAAAAACAATTAACCAGTTTATATATTAATATTATTAATATACTTCTTATATTAATAATTTATATGTTATATAAATAAATTAATTATATCTATTTTATATATTTTAAATAATTAATATTTATATATATCAGATTCTTGTTAAAGTATTTTAATTAGGATCTAATATATGTTATTTATTATAAATATTATATGTAAATGCTTAAAAATATTATATAATGTATTAAAATTAATATTTATATATATGATTTATTATAAATATTATATATAAATGCTTAAAAATATTATATAATGTATTAAAATTAATATTTATATATATGATTCAATTTAAAATATATTTATATATTATTTTATTTATAACTTAATTATAATAACATTTTATTAAAACAAAATAGTATCTAATATTAATATAGATGTGAAAATATATTTTTATATAAATGTCTTTTGTTTGTAAAAATAATAATTATGATAATACTAAATTAATGTTAATAATGATAATAATAATTATAATAATAACAGTAATGATAACTTTTAATAATAATGATAATTTTAATAATAATACTAACTTTAATAATAAATAATAATTTTAATAATAATGTTACTTTAATAAAAATGATAATTTTAATAATAATGATAAATTTAATAATAATGATAATTTTAATAATAATGTTAATTTTAATAATAATGATATTTTTAATAATAATAATTCTTATATTAATATTAATAATTATAATAATAGTAATACTCATAATAATAATAATAATAATAATAATAATAATAATAATAATAATAATAATAACAATAACAATAACAATAATAATAATAATAATAATAATAATAATAATAATAATAATAATAATAATAATAATAATAATAATAATAATAATAATAATAATAATAATAATAATAATAATAATAATAATAATAATAATAATAATAATAATAATAATAATAATAATAATAATAATAATAATAATAATAATAATAATAATAATAAGATTTATACCATAAATTGCCATCATCATCATCATGTAAATATAATTCGATCATCACCATCCTTCTAAACACGACATCATATATTCAAAATTCTTCATCTTTATCCCGAATCCATCATTAAAATCATAACCATATTATCATCTTGATTATCCTAATGTCACCCATTAATACTATCATCGTAACTCATCCTTCTTCGCCTTTCATCATTATCATGATCATATCACGACATCATTATCATAAAATCATTTCATCATCATCAATTCATCATTCATCCATCGTGAGCTTCATTATCATTATCATTCCATTAACATGATACATACATCACCACAATCATATCAATATCCTTGTTTACATCACAGAACCACTCTAAAAATCTGGCCCATTTATATTTCGGCCCAACAGAGAAAAATTACGGCCCAATAATAGTAATCAAGTTCACGGCCCACTAAATATCATAAACAACAATTCGGCCCAACAAAAAAAAAACCCATAACTTGAATTGTGTGATTTCGAATCAAGCTAAAAAAAACATGTGGGGTTCGTTGGGAAAACATGAACAACAACATATCATCATCTAATCACACATCATCATCATAACCATCCATCATCATTATGCTTTATTAATATCATCTTCATCATACTAATATTATAACCACTATAATCATGAACATCATCACAGTTGCCATCTTCTTTCTAATTCATCTTTATCATTCGGTATCACTATCAAAACTATCATCATCATTATTCTTAAAACAGAATAACAAATAATATCAACATCTCTTTCGTTCATAATCTTCTTCTCCTTCTTCTTCGTTTATCATATATCATCATCATTAATTCATTACGATTATCGTTATTGTAACAGAAAAAAATATTAAAACAGAAGCAGAGATCGTACAACAGCTATTCGAACAGAAGTTACAGGAGTGGTGGTTTTTTCCGACTGTTTATAGCGGTGGAAACAGATACGAAGCAGTGGTAGTAATTCTAACAGAAGTTGAGCGTTGCAACAGTGATGGGTTTGTTTCGAAAGGCGGTAACACAGTAGCTACAGTGTGATTTTAATGGTGGAAGGTGACGTTTTATGGGGCAGTAACATCATAGCGAACAGCAGCAGTGGTAACAGCGAGGTGACAATGAGTGGTAAAAAAAAAACTTGACCGGCTTACCGTAGATACCATGGTACGCGTTGTATGTGATTGTGCTATGGCACATAGGGAGAGTACGTAAAATAGTACAATATACGTAAGCTGATTTGTAGTAAACTTGTAGAGGTTATGAAAGGTGATGAATTTTGGCCCGAGAGGTTGATCAGTAAAAGAGAAAGAGAATGAATAGGATGGATAAGGCGTGGAGTTGACAGTAGCATGCTCCGATAATTCGCTTTGAATTAGAGATGACGACACTAAAAATATTTGGGCTGTGTGCCGGTGTCACTAACATGGCGGAGGACGTACGTGGTTGATCATAGGTGTTTAATTGTTTGAAGAAGAAAGTGAAGGTTGTGGGGGTTGAAGGTTAAATGAGTGTGGTGATCTAATGGTTTTGTTAGTCAACTAGAATAGAAGTAGATAATGTAAATTGGATATCGAGCAAATGTATGTATATATATAATATATATGGGTTGATGGACAAAGACATATAACAAAAAGAAACAGAAAAGTTTAGATAGTGGTTGTGGTGATCGGTTATTGAAGGAACAAAGACACATATAGATATTTGATATTTGTATGCTCATATATGAATATATAAATAATATAATGTTAGTGGATGATATAAATATAATAAACAAATTAAACGTGTTATTATGATTAGCCGCCCCTCAATGTCATTATTCTATCTTATATGCATAATCGATATATATGTATATATAATGTAGAGAATGAGATGGTGAGAGAAGAAACAAGGAGAAACAGTAATCCATTTTAATAATAATGCAAAGTAATGTACCTTCTTTCAATTCACGGACATAAATCAACAAATTAAAGTAATAATATAATATTAATAATATTTAATAATAATAATAATAATTAATATAATAATAATCAAAGAAATATAAACGTGTAAATTTTTAGCCGTCGTCTACTATTGGTTTAATACTTCATTCACGGACTGAAATTCGTGCTCCGTTGATAATCAGTGGCGGATAAAAGTCTTTTAAAAATTCCCAAACTTTTACATTAAATATAAATATTTATTCTAATCATTATTTTATAAAAACGGTCATTAATTGTTTAAAATTATTAAATAAAAATTAACTCAATTATTAGCGCTCAATCCCAGGTAAAATAAAAAAAGTTTTAAAATTTAACAAATAGCTTCTAAATACATTTTTAATAAGCCTATAATTTATATAACTCATTTTCGGATCACCGTTTATTTTTAAAATCATATAAGTTTCTTTTTAACTCATTTAATATCGATCGAATGATAAATGAGTGTCACCGTCGTTTACTAAATAAATTCGAAATCACATATATATATTTAATATACTTCAGTTATATATATTGATATAATAATTATTATAATATCATATTTTATTTTATTTTACATAATAAATTCTAATAATTAAATCATATAATATTTCAAATTATATTTCAAATTATTATTATATATTCATATATTTAAACATATATGTATCTATTTACAAATAGTGGTTCGTGAATCGTCAAGAGCAGTCGAAGTTTAATGAATGTAAGAAAACAGTTCAAAAATTTTGAGACTCATGATAACTGACTTAGCTTATCATGTCGGAATTATGAAAGCATTTAAAGATTTTGATTTAAAATAAGTCAAAATTTTTCGGGTCGTTACATTGCATAACTATTGTCTTAACTAATCAAGATTATATTATATTATCTCAGAATTAACCAAGACTAGTATATTACAAGAAAATAGTCATGACATGTATAAATACATGTAGGATATAGGAAAAGTTAGCTAGGATATGGTTAGTATATATTTTGTTAAATTTTTCACGTAGCTAATTTAACTATTTCTAACCAATATTGTTTTGCCCATAATTTCTTCATATTTACAAGTTATATGTCATTATGTTAGCATATCATATAGATATATTATATGTGTTTAAGTGTTTTTAAAAGTCAAGTTAGAAGGATTAACTTTGTTTACAAACAAGTTTAGAATTAACTAAACTTTAGTGATTACAAGTTATATACTCCGAATAAGATAGCTAGTGTAGAACTGTCGTAAATTTCGAAAGGCACGAACAAAGTTTCCTGGTTTGCATGAATAGATGTATCTTCTAAATAGTTTCGGGTACTTCAAAATGGAAGTGTAAAAATCATCAAGTATTAGAATAGTAACCTTGAAGGATTTATAACATGACGAAGGTAGAGATTATAGATAACGATTGTTAAATCATTGATGAAAGATGCTCATGATAGCATATGTGAATTAAATATGATAAAAGCCTTTTAAAGCTTCTTATTATCTTTCTCGGGTATTACCTACCCGTTAAAAGTTCACACGTCATAGCTAATATGAAAAGAATTTTATTACGATCTCGATATATACATAAATATATATACATATATCTTTCAATCGTAAACTGAAAGTAATGAATTAATATTTCATAACTCATCATTCTCGGTATTCTTCGGCGCCTGTGGTGCTGGTGATGTCTGTGGTGCTCACGGAGCTTGTAGTGCTTCTAGTGCTTGCAGTGCTTGATGTACTGGGGATGATGCTGGTGCTGGTGGTGTTGATGATGCTGTTGTTGCTACTTGTGGTACCTGCATAGTAGATGTGAGCCTAGCTTCTAAATCGTACATCGTCTCTTCCAGGGTTTCTACTTTACCCTCGAGTATATGAATTAGTCCTACCCATTCTTCTATAAGACTTGTCAATTCTTGATATTTAACTCGAAGTCTCCTAACTTCTTCTAACAATCCCACCTGGTTTGCATTCGGGAGTAGGGGCTGAATACTTTCTTTGACTACGGTGAGGCGACCTTCGAGGCAGAAAATCCTTGCGAAAAGTGTGAAAATGGTGTTGCGAACAGGTTTGCCGGTAAGCGGATCGAGTACTCCGACGTTAGGCGGTAAGTTCGGCTCGTGTTATGGAGTACCTTCTTCATTTCTCCATAGGGTGAGTATTTCGCGAACCCATCCCCATTTTCTAACGAAATTAGGGTAGTTAATCGGTTAGTGCGCTCCCGTTACACTGTCATCGGAGCTAGAGGAACTTGGTCTATTCGAAGAGGCCATATTACGCGATCACGGAAAAGATTTTTGGTATAAAAAGATTGGTGATAGCAATTGATAGTTGGATGGTATTCTCAATGCATAATATTCATAGATATATATAATACCAGGATTTCTTAAATTACGGAAGGAATTACGGAAAATGCCAAATAAGATCCACGGTAATAGATATGATAGGATATGATTTGTCTATACACCGTGTATGCAATAAATGCAAAAACACGTGTCAAGACTTAAGATGATGAACATGAAATTTTTCGACAACAATGATAAGCAAAACTTTTGACATGCATACACAGTCGAAGTCCAGACTCACTAATGCATCCTAACAACTATCGGTTAGACACACTAATGCAAATTCTGGTTCGCTAAGACCAACACTCTGAAACCACATGAAACGACCCGCCCAAAGCCATATGGACGAATACATCAACATCTAGTCCCATTGCGAGGTACTGACCTCTATATGATACGTTTTACAAACATTGCATTCTTTTAAAAGACACATCCTATATATAAATCCAAGGTTTTTGACAACTGATGACTTCTACGTATAGACAATCATCATAAATAACATTTTATAACCTAACAGCTGTGATGAATCCCAAATATGATACTCGATGATAATTTTGAATGCAACATCTTTTGAAATATGCCATGAACAACTCCGAGTAATATCTTTAAAATGAGCAAATGCACAGCAGAAGATTTCTTTAATACCTGAGAATAAACATGCTTAAAAGTGTCAACCAAAAGGTTGGTGAGTTCATAGGTTTATCATAAACAATCATTTCAATAATTTTAATAGACCACAAGATTTCATTTTCATAAACATCATGCAGAATCTCTCATCTGCATAAAATCCATTCATATGAATAAACACCTGGTAACCGACATTAACAAAATGCATATAGAATATCCCCAGCATACAGGCATCTCGCAATCAGTATGCTAAAAATCGAAGTACTAAAGTAGTTCAAATTCTCTGACTAGGGCATGTTAAAACCCATAGATCTATCTGTAGGATTCACGTCAATTAGTGTTCAGTTCACTAATTCTTAGGTTACCAAGCAAAATGGGTGATATCCGGTATAATAATTCAGTCGTAGAATGTTTTTAAGTACTCGTGTCTATTTCGTCAAACATTTATAAAAGCGCATGTATTCTCAGCCCAAAAATATATATTGCAAAAGCATTTAGTAAAAAGGGAGGAAATAAAATCACAATACGATATTTTGTAGAAAATATGCATACGACGGAACTGAACAAATGCAGGGTTGGCATCGGATTCACGAACCTATATCATTAATATATATTAAAACATATAATAATATTTAAACAAGTTTATATATTAATATTATTAATATTCTTGTTGTATTAATAATTTATATGTTATATTAATATTATATATATAAGTAGTTATTTTTATATGATGTTAATAATAATATTTATAATAATTAATTAATATATTAAAATATCTTTAATACTATGTAATATTAATATAATTATCTTATATGCATCAAATATCAAATATATTTTTATGTATCGAATATTTATTTGGTAAAATAATATTAATATTAATAATAATATTGAATAAAGAGTTGTATTAGTTTGTAATAATAATAATAATAATCATGATAATAATAATAATAAAAATAATGATGAAAA
>NC_092335.1:418675000-418692500 GCF_046630445.1 Rutidosis leptorrhynchoides | reverse complement strand
ACAACATAATAATGACTATCGTTTAGCGATAATCTTAGTCTTACAAACTTTACATTTGATAATAACAATACGGTTTCCAATATATTTCACATTACAAATCTTCCGATATGCAGTTTTATTTTTGACACAAATATGCATACTCCAAATCTTGCTTAAATTCGGCATAATGCAGCGGAAGCTTTTATTTATCACCTGAGAATAAACATGCTTAAAACGTCAACAAAAAGTAGGTGATATATAGGTTTAATGCTAGCAGCGTTATAAATATAGACCACAAGATTTCATATACATAAACGTTTTAATAAAAATATTCTAAGTGGTTGAGCACTTGATAACCATACTTAACATTTAATCAACGTCGCATATTCCCTTTATTATGAAATCTCACTATACTGTACCAAGTGTAGTCACCGAAACGAAGTACTGTGCAACCGTTGAATACTGGTCGTCCAGTCCGATTGGGGTTGTCAGGCCCGATAGATCTATCAACAGGATTCGCGTTTACAATACCGTATGTAAATAGTAGTTACCAAGTTACAGGGAAGTATGCCTGTGGTACAACTCAACATAGAATATATATTTTTAATCACTTGTGTCCATAACGTAAATCATAAAATGCATGTATTCTCATCCCGAAATATTTAGAGTTTAAAAGTGGGACTATATACTCACTTTTGCCTTGAAGATATTTAACACGACTTGGTCTCCGATAGATATCACGAACCTAACCATATATATAATATATCAACATATTTTCTTTTTAAATAATCGTTACAAATATACTTATAATACTTTTCATATCTATTAGTCCGTAGTTAGCAGTCTGATGTTAGTGGTCCACAATTAGTTGCTCAATAGAATAAATAAAGACCCCATCGTATTCATATTGATCGGAATTAAACTCGACCCATGGTACCGTGTTGTCAAATGACGTGTTGCATACATAAAGTACCGTGTTGTCAAATGACGTGTTGCGTACAATCATGAGGTCTTATAATTAATCTTCTCGTGTTGTTTACGGGTGGTCCTGAAATATGTAAAATCAAATCATGAATAAATATATATAAAATATCATGTTAATTAGACAAGATATGATTAGTTTGGTTTTAGTCAAAATATTTTCGTAGCTAAACTAGCTTCGGATACCCGATTTTGTTTTAGTCGTAGTTTCTTCAATACAACTCCGTTTTTGTTGATTCAACTTGCCACTTTCTTGGATCAAGTCATTATTTATGAATATGAACTGTAAATACCTTGGTTTATATTCGAAATCATAAGTTATAGGTCAAACTTGGGTGAATCTTATGAAAGTGATCATTTCCATCATAAAAACAACATCTAGATGATCATTTTTATAAAAATGCTTACACTTTGAGTTATACCATGAGATTTTTATATATTAACATATTCATAAGAAATATCATTTTTCTAGAATATAAACTTCCAATTCATAGTTTAAGATGGTTTTTAATTATCCAACCCAAAACAGCCCCCGGTTGCACTCCGACGACGTAGATTCAGTTTTAAGGTGTTCTTTGTAAAAACAAGTTGTATCTTGTTAAGTTAGCATATCATTATGATATATTACAGGTCTTGAAGTGTTTTAAAAGTCAAGTTAGAAGGATCTTTTTAGTTTACGAACAAGTTTGAAATCATTCAAACTATGTTCTTGTTGTTATAATTTATAACCCAAAATAAGATAGCTATATGAATATGAATCGAATAAGATTATGAGCAAGGTTACTACCTCAAGTTACTTGGATAAAGCTACTGGAAAATATAGGAAATAATCTTGATCTTAAAGAGTGGTGAAGTTGGATTGAAAGGTTGGAAGTAAACTTGTACACTTGGAAGGTTATCTTGATATATTCTTGATCAAACTTTCTTATGATGATTAAAGCTTGTTTTTGAGGCTAGATCTTCATGGTTATTTGCTGAGATATTTAAGGTGTTTAAGGCTTATGAACGTGTATGTGTTTAGCTAGGAAATGGAAGTAGACAATTGAACTAGAAATGAAATGGGGAAAGGCCATATATGGCGTGAAATGGGGGGAGACAAAGACAAATTTTTATGTTGTAATCTTGTGTAAATTTCCATACTAGCATCCAATTAAGGTTACCTCTCTTTGAGGGCAGAATATAGGGCTGATTAGAATGTTGATTTGATGTGTATATACCAATAGTAAATACGTATAGAAGCTGGGTATGATACGGGTACATATACCCTAGATATACTTGTAGAAATCTTGAGGAAACGGAACGAGGATTCAAATATAGCTATCTTTTGTAAATATACTTATATTGTTTTATGTATATAATCCCTTTAAAAGTGATTAAATACATATTTATACGATACTTGTATAAGCATTATAAGTTATAGGTATATATGTCAAAGAACGTTACATATAGTTATCGTTTTGAAAACTTAAGTTAGTAGTCTCAAAGTATACTTATAACTCATTGTTATTAGTACACAATGATATGTTAAACCATCCTTAGATCATGTTAAATATGTATAAATACATATATGTACACAATCGTATAATTATCGTATGTTATATAGTTCGTGATATCATCGGTCAAATTGGACGGTCAAACGTTGTGTAAAACTCTTTTCAAAAACACAAGACTCAACAATTTGGATTTCTTATCATGTTGGTAATGTTTAATTTATGTAAATATTAATCTCATATGTATAAAATGATCGGAAAAATCCAAGTCGTTACAGTACCTACCCGTTAAATAAATTTCGTCCCGAAATTTTAAAGTTGTACCTATTTTGCGTTCTCGGGAAACAAATGTGGCTACTTTTGTTTCATCTGATCCTCTCGTTCCCAAGTAAACTCGGGACCCCTTCGAGCATTCCAACGAACCTTAATGATTGGTATGTTGCGCTGCTTGAGCTGTTTAACTTCACGGTCTATGATTTCGACTGGTTCTTCTATGAATTGTAGTTTCTCGTCGACTTGGATTTCTTCAAGAGGAATGGTGAGGTCTTCCTTTGAAAGACACTTCTTAAGGTTTGAAACGTGAAACATATTATGTACTCCGGCGAGTTGTTGTGGTAACTCAAGTCGATAAGCTACCGGTCCAATGCGTTCGATGATCTTGAACGGGCCTACATACCTTGGGTTCAGTTTACCCCTTTTTCCGAAACGTATTACACCTTTCCAAGGTGACACCTTTATCATAACCATGTCACTGATCTGAAACTCTAATGGTTTCCTTCGAACATCGGCGTAGCTTTTTGGCGACTACGGGCTGTTTTCAATCTCTCCTTGATTTGTACTATCTTCTCAGTAGTTTTGTGTATGATCTCGGGACCAATTAATCGTCAATCTCCTAATTCATTCCAACAGATAAGGGATCTACACTTCCTTCCATACAGTGCTTCAAATGGTGCAGCTTTAAAGCTAGCATGATAACTATTATTATACGAGAATTCTGCTAATGGTAGATATTTATCCCATCCGTTTCCAAAATCGATCACACATGCTCTGAGCATGTCTTCAAGAGTCTGAATTGTTCTTTCACTCTGCCCGTCAGTTTGCGGATGATATGCGGTGCTCATATCCAAACGAGTTCCCAGGGCCTCCTGTAGTGATTGCCAGAACTTTGATGTAAATCCATTCTCTCCGTTTCTTTTATAGGCAAGAAATGTACAGATTTGGTGAGACGATCAACTATTACCCAAATGGTGTCATAACCCCATGCAGTCTTGTGTAACTTCGTGATAAAATCCATGGTAATACCATCCCACTTCCATTCTGGAATTTCTGGTTGTTGAAGTAACCCTGACAGCTTCTGGTGTTCTGCTTTGACTTTGGAACAACTTAAACATTCCCCGATATATGTTGCAACGTCTGTCTTTAAATTAGGCCACCAATAATGCGTCTTAAGATCTTGATACATCTTTCCAACTCCAGGATGTATCGAGTATCTTGTCTTATGTGCCTCGTTCAATATCAACTTCCTTAATCCACCCAACTTTGGTACCCAAATACGTTTTGCAAAATATCGAATTCCGTCTTCCCGTATAACGAGTTGCTTCTCATACTTCTTCATTATTTCATTTCCTATGTTTTCCTTAGTAAGAGCTTCTCGTTGAGCCTCTTTGATTTGTGAGTTGAGATTCATGCGAATTTTTATGTTCATCGCTCGTACTCGAATTGGCTCTCGTTCCTTTCTGCTTAGAGCGTCAGCTACTACATTCGCTTTCCCGGGATGATAGCGAATCTCACAATCATAGTCGTTTATCAGCTCGACCCACCTACGTTGCCTCATGTTCAGCTGTTTTTGATCGAAAATATGTTGAAGGCTTTTATGATCGGTAAACACAGTGCATTTAACCCCATATAAGTAGTGTCTCCATATCTTCAATGCAAACACTACTGCTCCCACTTCTAGATCATGTGTCGTATAATTTTGCTCGTGAATCTTCAGTTGTCGGGATGCGTACGCAATAACTTTCTTTCGTTGCATAAGGACGCAACCAAAACCTTGTCACGAAGCGTCACAATATATCTCAAAATCATCGTTCCCTTCAGGTAACAATAAAATAGGCGCCGTAGTCAACTTCTTCTTCAGTAATTGAAATGCACTCTCCTGCTCAGAAGTCCATTCGTACTTCTTCCCTTTTTGCGTTAACACTGTTAATGGTTTTGCTATTCGGGAAAAATCTTGAATAAACCTTCTATAATAACCGGCTAAACCCAAAAATTGACGTATTTGTGTTGGTGTCTTAGGAGTCTCCCATTTTTCAATGGCCTCAATTTTAGGTGGATCAACCTGAATTCCTTTGCTACTAACAACGTGGCCAAGAAATTGCACTTCTTTCAACCAAAATGCACACTTAGAAAATTTGGCGTATAACTTTTCTTTTCTTAATAATTCTAATACCAACCTTAAATGCTGCTCATGCTCTTGCTCATTTTTGGAATAGACAAGAATATCGTCAATGAAAACGATAACAAACTTATCTAGATACGGACTACAAACTCGATTTATGAGGTCCATGAATACAGCTGGCGCATTCGTCAATCCAAACGGCATGACCAAAAATTTGTAATGATCGTAGCGTGTCCGGAAAGCAGTTTTCAGAATATCTTCTTCTTTGACGCGTAGTTGATGATAGCCCGATCTTAGGTCGATTTTTGAATAAACACATGATCCTTGCAGTTGATCAAATAAGTCATCAATTCTCGGTAGTGGATACCGATTCTTGATAGTTAACTTATTTAATTCACGGTAATCTATACACATTCGGAAGGATCCATCTTTCTTCTTGACAAATAAAATCGGAGCTCCCCACGGTGAAGTGCTCGGTCGAATGAAACCACGGTCCAGTAATTCTTGTAACTGGCTTTGTAACTCTTTCATCTCAGATGGTGCAAGTCTGTATGGAGCACGAGCTACTGGTGCAGCTCCTGGTACTAGATCTATTTGAAATTCTACAGATCTAAATGGAGGTAATCCCGGCAACTCTTCCGAAAAGACTTCAGGAAAATATTTTGCTACAGGCACGTCGTTGATGCTCTTCTCTTTTTCCTTTGTTTCGACTTTATTAACATGTGCTAAGATAGCATAGCACCCTTTCTTCAAGCACTTTTGGGCTTTCAAAGAGCTAATGAGTTTTAGCTTTGAGTTACTCTTCTCTCCATAAATCATTACTGGCGTTTTATCCTTACGAGGAATGCGAATTGCCTTCTTGGCACACACAACTTCAGCTCCTATTTTGGACATCCAGTCCATGCCGACTATTACATCAAAACTTCCTAATTCTACGGGTATCAAATCAATTTTAAACGTTTCTCCGGCTAAATTTATTTTACAATCACGACAAATTTTATCAGCTTTAATTAGTTTACCATTAGGTAACTCAATCATGTACTTAGCATTTAGAGGTAATGATGAACAATTCAATTTAGCGTAAAAGTCTCTACACATATAACTTCTATCGGCACCAGTATCAAATATAATAGATGCTGATAAGTTATTAATGGTAAACGTACCCGTAACAAGCTCCGGGTCATCACACGCCTCTCTAGCATTAATAATAAATGCTCTTCCATGTGCAGATCCGTTATTCTTCTCTGGATTCGGGCACTGGCTCTTATAATGACCCTGTTTCCCACACCCATAACAAGTAACAGTGGCCAAGGCAGTTCTATTTGCATTGGTGGCAGGAGTCTTGGTGCCATTTGTATTTGTAACGGAAACCCTACAATCTTCAGTAAGATGACCCCTTCGATTACAATTGTTGCACACCACATTACAATAACCAGAGTGATGTTTGTGGCATCTGTTACATAAAGGATTTCGTCCCTTGTAACCTGAGCTTGAACCACTACCCGCACCTTGCGTGGTTTCTTGTTTCTTGTTGGATTGTTGATGATTACCTTCCCACTTTCTTTTGTTTTCCGATGTCTTGACATCGGTGTTCTTATCCAGAATAATCTGGTCCATCAACTCGTTTGCCATGGTGATGGCTTCATAAATAGTCTTGGGTTTCGATGCTGTGACATTTGCCTTGACATTTTTAGGCAAACCATCTTTGTACAGTTCTATCTTCCGTTCTTCGGTTGGTACCAATTCGGGACATAGCAAAGCTAATTCCATGAATCGCTGATTGTAGTTGGTGAGTTCAGTACCAACAACTTTTAGGCTTCGTAATTCAGCTTCCAACTTCCTAACCTCGTTCCTTGGACAATACTCGTTGATTAGCATTGTTTTGAATTCTTCCCATGGAGTATCATAAGCTACATCTCCTCCTACGGCCTTCACATAGTTTTTCCACCACGTGAGTGCACTATCTTGTAAGGTGCACGATGCATACTTGGTCATGTCCTTCTCAATACAACCACTGATTTTAAACACAGACTCAATCTTTTCAATCCACCGGGTTAAACCGACCGATCCTTCTGTTCCACTGAATGATGAGGGCTTGCAACCTTGAAAAGTTTTGTAGGTGCATCCTACATGAGGATTTGGGTTAACTGCAGCACCTCTTGCAGCCTCAACCCATAACATTCTGTCGTTCACTCGCTGATTGATGAGTTCCTCGATTTCTTTTTCCGTCATTCGGTTCAATCGCGCCATATTCTTCAATAAGAATGAAAAAAATAATTATTCTCATGGAATATTATAGATGTAGTGTGTATTTACAGTACATCGTAGCTTATTAATAATATGAACCAGTTATTATTATAAAAGCCTATTCTTCTTATTAGCGTTTTATAATTATATCTAGGGTAGTACCTACCCGTTAAAGTTCATACTTAATAGCTTAGTACGGAAATCAATTACTATCACCCAAATAATACTCAACCATGGAAAATTATTGCATTTCACACTTCACTCTTTTACATATGCTTATCTTACATCAAACATCAAGCAAACCACACTAGTAATATTATACAAAACGTTATATGATCCCATGGTTTAAAACAACAGCGCATCATTTAGCCTATATCCCAAAACGTTTATGTTCAGGGAATCGCTTAACGCTAATCCTAGCTGTCTCCCTACGTTTTGGCTAAGGGGCCGAAGAACTGGATGTCGGGATAGAACTAATAGGAATAGCGGGAATAGGGGTGGAAGTGTCTGGTGGAGTTGGTGCTACAACATCCTCACTAAACTCGGGATTTAGATTTTCCAATTCAGTAGCCTTTCGTTTCTTTCCTCGTTCGAACTTGTCTTTCGTAATTTCCTGTATTTCTTCCTCCTCAGGATCACTTTTCGGTTCCTCTTCAATTGATTCATTCGGAAATTGTGAGTCTTCCCCAAAGGTGTCGTTTTCATCATCGGATAGGTTAATGACTAGAACACTATCTGAGGATTCTGGTTCGGAGTCGCTGAATGTGATAACAAGTTCTAAGCCAGACATCTATCACACAACAACTAGCACGTTAGTACCACATAATATTTACATATTAATTTTTAACCAACAAGGATAAGCAATAGTTTTTGAAATCAAACACGGTCAAAGTCCAGACTCACTAATGCATCCTAACAAACTCGATAAGACACACTAATGCAAATTTTCTGGTTCTCTAAGACCAACGCTCTGATACCACCTGAAGCATCCCGTTCATATCGAATATAAACATCACGTACTCATTGGTGTCATTGCGAGGTATTGACCTCTATATGTGACATTTTTAAAAAAAATCTGCATACGTTTTTATGATACAAACCATAATCTTTATTATAACCAAAGGCTTAAACAACATAATAATGATTATCGTTTAGCGATAATCTTAGTCTTACAAACTTTACATTTGATAATAACAATACGGTTTCCTATATATTTCACATTACAAATCTTCCGATATGCAGTTTTATTTTTGACACAAATATGCATACTCCAAATCTTTCTTAAATTCGGCATAATGCAGCGGAAGCTTTTATTTATCACCTGAGAATAAACATGCTTAAAACGTCAACATAAAGTTGGTGATATATAGGTTTAATGCTAGCAGCGTTATAAATATAGACCACAAGATTTCATATACATAAATGTTTTAATAAAAATATTCTAAGTGGTTGAGCACTTGATAACCATACTTAACATTTAATCAACGTCGCATATTCCCTTTATTTTGAAATCTCACTACACTGTACCAGGTGTAGTCACCGAAACGAAGTACTGTGCAACTGTTGAATACTGGTCGTCCAGTCCGGTTGGGGTTGTCAGGCCCGATAGATCTATCAACAGGATTCGCGTTTACAATACCGCATGTAAATAGTAGTTACCAAGTTACAGGGAAGTATGCTAGTGGTACAACTCAACGTAGAATATATATTTTTAATCACTTGTGTCCATAACGTAAATCATAAAATGCATGTATTCTCATCCCGAAATATTTAGAGTTTAAAAGTGGGACTATATACTCACTTTTGCCTTGAAGATATTTAACACGACTTGGTCTCCAATAGATATCACGAACCTAACCATATATATAATATATCAACATATTTTCTTTTCAAATAATCGTTACATATATACTTATAATACTTTTAATATCTATTAGTCCGTAGTTAGCAGTCTGATGTTAGTGGTCCACAATTAGTTGCTCAATAAAATAAATAAAGACCCCGTCATATTCGTATTGATCGGAATTAATCTTGACCCATGGTACCGTGTTGTCAAATGAGGTGTTGCGTACATAAAGTACCGTGTTGTCAAATGAGGTGTTGCGTACATAAAGTACCGTGTTGTCAAATGATGTGTTGCGTACAATCATGAGGTCTTATAATTAATCTTCTCGTGTTGTTTACGGGTGGTCCTGAAATATGTAAAATCAAATCATGAGTCAATATATATAAAATATCATGTTAATTAGCCAAGATATGATTAGTTTGGTTTTAGTCAAAATATTTTCGTAGCTAAACTAGCTTCGGATACCTGATTTTGTTTTAGTCGTAGTTTCTTCAATACAACTCCGTTTTTGTTGATTCAACTTGCCACTTCCTTGGATCGAGTCATTATTTATGAATATGAACTGTAAATACCTTGGTTTATATTCAAAATCACAGGTTATAGGTCAAACTTGGGTGAATCTTATGAAAGTGATCATTTCCATCATAAAAACAACATCTTGATGATCATTTTTATAAAAATGCTTACACTTTGAGTTATACCATGAGATTTTTATATATTAACATATTCATAAGAAATATCATTTTTCCAGAATATAAACTTCCAATTCATAGTTTAAGATGGTTTTTAATTATCCAACCCAAAACAGCCCCCGGTTGCACTCCGACGACGTAGGTTCAGTTTTAAGGTGTTCTTTGTAAAAACAAGTTGTATCTTGTTAAGTTAGAATATCATTATGATATATTACAGATCTTGAAGTGTTTTAAAAGTCAAGTTAGAAGGATCTATTTAGTTTGCGAACAAGTTTGAAATCATTCAAACTATGTTCTTGTTGTTATAATTTATAACACAAAATAAGATAGCTATATGAATATGAATCGAATAAGATTATGAATAAGGTTACTACCTCAAGTTACTTAGATAAAGCTACTGGAAAAGATAGGAAATAATCTTGATCCTAAAGAGTGGTGAAGTTGGATTGAAAGGTTGGAAGTAAACTTGTACACTTGGAAGGTTATCTTGATATATTCTTGATCAAACTTTCTTATGATGATTAAAGCTTGTTTTTGAGGCTAGATATTCATGGTTATTTGCTGAGATATTTAAGGTGTTTAAGGCTTATGAAAGTGTGTGTGTATAGCTAGGAAATGGAAGTAGAAAATTGAACTAGAAATGAAATGGGGAAAGGCCATATATGGCGTGAAATAGGGGGAGACAAAGACAAATTTTAATGTTTTTATCTTGTGTAAATTTCCATACTAGCATCCAATTAAGGTTACCTCTCTTTGAGGGCAGAATATAGGGCTGATTATAATGTTGATTTGATGTGTATATACTAATAGTAAATACGTATAGAAGCTGGGTATGATACGGGTACATATACTCTAGATATACTTGTAGAAATCTTGAGGAAACGGAACGAGGATTCAAATATAGCTATCTTTTGTAAATATACTTATATTGTTTTATGTATATAAGCCCTTTAAAAGTGATTAAATACATATTTATACGATACTTGTATAAGCATTATAAGTTATAGGTATATATGTCAAAGAACATTACATATAGTTATCGTTTTGAAAACTTAAGTTAGTAGTCTCAAAGTATACTTATAACTCATTGTTATTAGTACACAATGATATGTTAAACCATCCTTAGATCATGTTAAATATGTATAAATACATATATGTACACAATCGTATAATTATCGTATGTTATATAGTTCGTGATATCATCGGTCAAATTGGACGGTCAAACGTTGTGTAAAACTCTTTTCAAAAACACAAGACTCAACAATTTGGATTGCTTATCATGTTGGTAATGTTTAATTTATGTAAATATTAATCTCATATGTATAAAATGATCGGAAAAATCCGGGTCGTTACATCGACTCTGGTAACTACAGCTGACGGCTGTAGTCCACACAGCCTAACACTATGGATGAAGATTTCAACAGTTTCTGGTCTTAACCCGAACAGTTGGAATCTAGTTTCTGTGATTGTATGAATCTGTTGATTTGCTGCTATAATTTAAAACTTAATTGAATGCTTAATTAATAAGTGAATAGAATCTATGGTTAACACATCATTATTTCGAAGTATTCGTTTGCATGATTTGTCCAACTTAGAAGATTAATCACATCTGAAAAAGTGTTTAAATTTAATGAAATCTATATAAAAATTAAAAGTAGTAGTTTATGGATGAATATTAATTAAACTTATATAGTAATTAAATTGTTAGGCTTGATTAAAAGAACCCTTGTTTTTGTGAGTTTATATGTCTAGTTGCATAAGAATCTGATTAAGGTTGAATATTAGCACATCACTAATGTTAAATCTGATTAGGTTTATTAGCTTATCTATTTGTCAGTCCGATTGAATGTTATCTTAGTTCTCATCACAAAACTTAGATGATGCTTATTATGCAATTATATGAATTCTATAAAATTAGGATATTAACTTTGTATGCCCATTTAGTTGATAGGTTTGCCTCATCACAAGTAAACCATGATTAAGTCCTAATGATTAAACTTACGTGATAATAAGTTTTACTTTGTTCATGAGATTAAAAATCGGTCTTTAATTGTTATTTTATTGATTATCAATATAAGTTATGAAACATATTAAATGCCAAAATAATCTCAAATGAATGTTAAGTCTAGATAACCATCTCTTAAAATATTATTTGAATTCAATCAAATCCAAAATCTATCTTTTGTGAGATAATCTTATAAAAATCTTAAAATACATCTCATTCAACTCTTCCCTATGGGTTGATACTTTAATAATTTAAATACAAGATAATATATAACAATTCTAATTCTTTCCCTAAGAATTAGATTTAAAAGACAACTTATATCAGCTTCTGCGTCTCTTGGAATGATACATAACTTACTAATTACTATACTACATTGATCGAGTTTTGTTGCTCGTTAGGGTGTTAAAAGTGAAAAGTAAGCTAGAAAATATAAATTTAAAAGTTGAAAAGTAATCACAAGCACACATTTTTACACACATCGGGAGTGTACAATTCAAAGCACAAAGTTATTGGAGTAAAGTATTTCAGAGGATAACTAAGAGAACGAGATTAAGTGCTATATACTTTTTTTTATAAAGGAACGGTGAAAGGACCCGTCCTAATCCATCCGGACGAAGTCCATATCGAATATAAACGATTCACAATAGTTAATTACATCGCGAGGTACTTGACCTCTATATGATACATTTTACAAACATTGCATTCGTTTTTAAAAGACAAACTTTCGTTACAACGACAGTTGACAGACATGTATAGCATTTCATAATATATCCAAATATAATTGACTTAATAATAATCTTGATGAACTCAACGACTCAAATGCAACATCTTTTGAAATATTTCATGAATGACTCCAAGTAATATCCCTAAAATGAGCAAATGCACAGCGAAAGATTTCTTTCATACCTGAGAATAAACATGCTTTAAAGTGTCAACCAAAAGGTTGGTGAGTTCATTAATTTAACATAAATAACCATTATCATCATTTTAATAGACCACAAGATTTCCATATTCAGTTCTCATAAATATACGTCCCATGCATAGAGACAAAATATCATTCATATGGATTGAACACCTGGTAACCGACATTAACAATATACATATAAGAATATCCCCATCATTCTGGGATCCTCCTTCGGACATGATATAAATTTCGAAGTACTAAAGCATCCGGTACTTTGGATGGGGCTTGTTGGGCCCGATAGATCTATCTTTAGAGTTCGCGTCAATTAGGGTGTCTGTTCCCTAATTCTTAGATTACCAGACTTAATAAAAAGGGGCATATTCAATTTCGATCATTCAACCATATAATGTAGTTTCAATTACTTGTGTCTATTTCGTAAAACAGTTATAAAAGTTGCGCATGTATTCTCAGTCCCAAAAATATATATTGAAAAAGCATTTAAAAAGGGAGCAAATGAAACTCACGCATATAAATATTGTAAAACAGTTAATAAAGCATTTGCATGTATTCTCAGCCCAAAAACGTAAAGAGTAAAAAGGGAGCAAATGAAACTCATGCATATAAATATTGTAAAACAGTTAATAAAGCATTTGCATGTATTCTCAGCCCAAAAACGTAAAGAGTAAAAAGGGAGCAAATGAAACTCACGCATATAAATATTGTAAAACAGTTAATAAAGCATTTGCATGTATTCTCAGCCCAAAAATGTAAAGAGTAAAAAGGGAGCAAATAAAACTCACCTAATGTATTTTGTAGTAAAAATACATATAACAATATTGAACAACTGAACAATGCAGGGTTGGCCTCGGATTCACGAACCTATATCAATTATATATATTAAAACATGTAATTGAAATCTCAAAATTTCATTTATTAATATATATTATCTAAACAAATTTTATAGCTATATATATAAGATTTATACTAGATTTCATTTAAAAAAAGTAATATACTTTATTTTATATCTTAAATTATATGTTGTATATATTTATGTTGTATATGTAATTAAAGTGATTAATATAGTTATTTTGATATCTATATATATTTATCATTATATAGAAAATATATAATTGGTTGTATGTAAGTTTTTATATATGTAATGTTAATATGATTTATATATAGAATATTAATATATATGTAAATAATATGTTTTATGTACAATATTTATTTGTCTAAAAATGATAGTTTTGATATTACAGATTTACTACTAATATTAATAATAACTTTATTAAAATGATAATATTAATAATACTAATGATATTGTTAACAACGATACTTTTGTTTAATAATAATACTAATTATACTAATAGTTAATATTAGTGATACTAATACTAAAATAATGATAACTTGTATTATTTTCATATTAGTAATCCTAATCATAAAGAATATAATAATAATACAACTATTAGTGATAATAATAGTAATAATAATAAGTATAATATTTGTACTAATAACAATAACAATCATTAATAATAATGACATCAGTAATACCTATCATATTTATAATAATAATGATAATAATAGTTACAATTTTGATGATAATATTAATATTAATGAGAGATATATTATATTTCATTATAATAGTAATATTAAAACTAATAATACTTAATATTAATACTTAGGGATCATATTAGTAATCATAATACTAAATATGTTCTATTATTAGTAAAAATAATAATAATGATCATAATACTAATAACTATTTTTCTAATAATAATAACATTAATCATGATAATAACAATAATAATAATATTAGTACTAATAATAATAGAACAATAACAATAATAATAATAATTAGTATTAACAATAACAATAATAATAATAATGTTAATAATAACAACTAAAATGTAATAACTACCTTAAAATGTGATTTCAAAAAAAAAGGCTCAGTCCAGAATCGAACCGGAGACCCTCTGCTAACAGTCCAACACCATAACCATCGAACCAATTAAAATTTTCTGATTTAAAACTCCTTGTATATTTATTTAATCAGATAGTATTTCTTGTTATCCCTTCCTTCTTCTTCCCATACTCAGTCGACATACTCCTTCAATCAATTGGATTACTAATTTAATAGATAGTTTTAGGATTTAGTTATCAACAGAGATGACTTGTGTTTGATGAATTAATCAAAAAAAATAAAAAAATAAATAAAATAAAAGGAACTGAAACAGGTCTGTCAACCTCTTCATGAACTCCAAACGTGTTTTTAAAATCTAGACTCTTTTAGCCCCATATTCCTACATGAAACATGTTGTTTATACTTCATAGAAACTGTATGCATCATCAATTACTTCAAATTCATTAAAATGAAATCGAATTATATTAAGAACAATCTGTTTGACTTTTTAAATAAAAGTTTGACTTGTAAAATTCGAATTTGATAAGGAAAATTTGATCATAAGACTTTACAGATAGATTGAACTAAATAATTCTAACATGACTGCATTAAAACATTTCGAAAAGAAATTGAATTTGAGTTTTTGGATGAAATAAAAACCGAACAGAGCAGACACCTGCTTCCTTCAGCATTTCAGATTAAAATTCGATTATATGGGAGTTTGTTAAAGCATTTTATGGTTTGTAACTGATAAGGTGATGTTGTATGATGCTAACTAATAACAGAGTTGTATTTATGTGATCCAATTGAACTTGGCAGGAAAACAAAGGTATATAAAAAAAATAAAGAAAAAAAATTAAGAAAGATACTGATTGATCACTGTCATAACCCGACCTTAACCATAAGGACGAATACAATAACATATGATTTCATCGCGAGGTATTGACCTCTATATGCGACATTTTTCAAAAACTACATTCGTTTTTACAATACAAACCATAGCTTTTATTACAAATACAAGGTTTAAACAACTTAATAATGATTATCGTTTAGCGATAATCTTAGACTTACAAACTTTACATGTGATAATAACAATACGACCTCCAACATATTTTACATTACAAATCCTCCGATATGCAGTTTTATTTTTGACACAAATATGCATACTTAAGATCTTGCTTAAATTCAACATGTTGCAGCGGAAGCTTTTAGTTATCACCTGAGAATAAACATGCTTAAAACGTCAACATAAAGTTGGTGAGATATAGGTTTAATGCCGGCAGCGTTATAAATATAGACCACAAGATTTCATATATAAACGTTTTAATAAAAATATTCTAAGTTGTTGAGCACTTGATAACCATACTTAACATTTAATCAACGTCGCATATTCCCTTTATTATGAAATCTTACTACACCGTACCAAGTGTAGTTACCGAAACGAAGTAATGTGCAACCGTTGAATACTGGTCGTCCAGTCCGGTTGGGGTTGTCAGGCCCGATAGATCTATCAACAGGATTCGCGTTTACAATACCTCATGTAAATAATAGTTATCAAGTTACAGGGAAGTATGCCAGTGGTACAACTCAACGTAGAATATATATTTTTAATCACTTGTGTCCATAACGTAAATCATAAAATGCATGTATTCTCATCCCGAAATATTTAGAGTTTAAAAGTGGGACTATATACTCACCTTTTCCTTGAAGGTATTTAACTCGACTTGGTCTCCGATAGATATCACGAACCTAACCATATATATAATATATCAACATATTTTCTTTTCAAGTAATCGTTACATATATATATATATATATATATATATATATATATATATATATATATATATATATATATATATATATATATATACTTTTAATACTTTTAATATTTTCTTAGTCCGTAGTTAGCAGTCTGTTGTTAATGGTCCATAATTAGTTGCTCAATAAAATAAATAAAGACCCCATCGTATTCGTATTGATCAGAATTAATCTCGACCCATGGTACCATGTTGTCAAATGACGTGTTGCGTACATAAAGTACCATGTTGTCAGATGATGTGTTGCGTACAATCATGAGGTCTTATGATTAATCTTCTCGTGTTGTTTACGGGTGGTCCTTGAATATATAAAATCAAATCATAAGTAAATATATATTAAATATTATGTTAATTAGCCAAGATATGATTAATCCGATTTTGTCATAATATGATATATTACAAGTTTTGAAGTGTTTTAAAAATCAAATTAGAAGGATCTATTTAGTTTGCGAACAGGTTTGAAATCATTCAAACTATGTTCTTGTTGTTAAAAATTTTATAACACAAAATAAGATAGCTATATAAATATGAATCGAATAAGATTATGAATAAGGTTACTACCTCAAGTTACTTGGATAAAGCTACTGGAAAAGATAGAAAATAATCTTGATCAAACTTTCTTATGATGATTATAGGTTGTTCATGAAGCTAGTTCTTCATGAGTATTTGCTGAGATTGTGAAGAACACTTAAAGTTCCTAAGAGTGTGTTTTTTTTTTGTTAGAGAAAGATGGTTGTAAGAATGAAATGAAAAACCAAGGTGATGGTGATACTTATAGGACAGTTTGGTTGTTGAGGGAACAAGGACAAATTGTTGTGTTGAATTTTTGAGTAATAATGTATGCTAGCTTACAAATAAGATTCCCTCTTATCTAGGGCAGATCTAAAGCTGATAAGGATATTGATTTGGTGTGTATTTACCAATAGTAAATACGTATGGATGATGGGTATGATACGGTAAAAGAAGCTCAAAATCGGGCTTTTATTTTGGGTCCAACCGGGCCAAAAATAAAATTTTAAGACATTTTTAATAAAGCAATGTTAGCCCAAAAAAAAAAATTTCCAAGCTGACCTGGCAGCTCTACCCCAGCCAGCGGCTCTGCCCCTTGGACCCCGCCAGGGGTTGCCACCCCTTGGACCCCGCTTATCGGGGGCGCTGCCCCCGAACCCCCGTCATAATCAAGATAAGTTCAAACAAGTGTGCACTCCACACTTCCCCAAACTTGTTCGATATTTATC